>NW_012135192.1:2719265-2723055 GCF_000956105.1 Propithecus coquereli | reverse complement strand
TTACTTATTTTTGCTGGTTAAGTGGAGCAGTGGGAGTGGAGAAGGAACAAAGGAATCTATAACTGGTTGTGATCAATTAGTTGTAAACACCACTGCACTCAGACCAACCCCAAATTTATTTTTGAATTAAATGAATTACATAGCTGGGGCCAAATGGGAAGAGAAGGTAACTATGGTAAGATGACTGTCTACGGAGAAACAAAGCTGAATATTCATGGTAATCAGTACCTTATTTTTTCGTACACACACATTAACCCAATAGAACAGGCCTTTAAGAAGTAGTGTTGGGGTAAGAAAAATTGATTAAAATCTACAAGGAACTTTCTAGCACCACACTTCTATTTCTTTAGGTTACAAGCATATTTAGCTATATCATCTCTGGGATTCCTGGATGGGGAAATTTCAGTGACTGTAGCTGAATGTGAAAATGGTCAGTGTGAATTTGGAATGAGTGGGCTGCAGTGGCCAGACAGACACATGGATTGGATTTGTGGTTGGACATTGTGAAATCCAGACAGACACAGGGAGTGTGGAATTGGGGTCTGGCTGTTGGGGGAGAAGGGATGGGAAAATCAGGCAGTTGGCACTGGCAAAAGTCCATGCACTAATGGCAGTAATTACATGCCAGGCTTGGTTCTAAGCATGAGGGGTGACTTGTCTCATTACTCTTCATACAACTCTGTGATGTGATGGTTGTCCCCAGCTTACAGGCAAAGAAATCGAGGCCTGGAGAGTGTAAGTAACTTGCCTCGCGTCATACAGGAAATAAGTGGCAGGGCTAGGGTTTGAAACTGTGCTCTTAGCTCCTACCATGTCCTTTAAGTAGGTACATAGCTTTGGGAGACCTAGAATCTAGAGAGGGACCTTCTCAGAGACTCGTGGTGGAGTATATGAGAGAGGTCAGCTAGGAAGCACTTGGAGGCAAGTAATGGCTTATGGTCAATAAATCAACTCATCTATTGATTCAGAAACTGCAAGTTCAGAGCTACTGTGGTCATTGTGGCTGAGTCCTGGTCCACTTCCCTGGGATTCTTTTGGCTCTGCTCTCCTCTGAGTGATGGCTGGCAGGAATGTGCTATAGCAGGTCTGGATCTCACATCAGCACAGAAGACTGGTGAGGAACAGACATGGTTATTCCCTGGTGCTGTCCCAGAGGAACAAGGAAGAACTTCCCATACGCTTAGAGCACAGTTCTGCCCATATCTCAGGACTCTGAATCCAGTCACATGCCCATTGCTAACCTAGCTACTGACAAGGGGCATGGGATTGCACATGGACCATGGGGCTGGGGTGGGGCTAACCTTCCCTGAGTCACAGGAAGTTGGGAAAGAGGGCTGAATACTTAAATAAATTTGCAGATTTCTGAGGGAGAGGAAAGAGGAAGAGGAGCTGGGTGGCTACTCACAATACCTGCTCCAGAGAGGACAGATGTGGAACTATTGAGTGTCACACAAATCGAGGGGCCCGGTTATTAGAACTGGTGAATCTGGATACAGCTCGATTTAAACACAACTCACTTACTTGATGTGATACACAGTTCTAGAATGGAGCTATAAACATGGCAAATTGGATGCTCTGCCATGAGCCCATCAGCCCAGGGTTTCTTACCTCTCTCCTGCATGGGGCAAAACTGGTTTGAGGCAGTGGCTTTCCTATGACTCAAAGAGCCAAGTTGATTATTATAAGATGAGGCTGAACATTTAGCATGTCAAGTTGGCAGGCCTGGTATACTTTGGATACCATATATAATGCTCTGTTTTATTTGGTGTATTTCTCAACATTTATTTTTAACTTTGGCTTCTTAGGCTTTTTTTAGGTAGCAAAATTTTATTGATTGGCTGATTTTTAGGGTGGCTCCTAAACACAACTGTGAAATTGGTAAAATGTTTCTTTGGTCCCCCAGGTTGTGTATTGGGTCAGTCGTGGCAAATACATGTCCCCCACTGCTGCTGCTGCCTCTGACCTCCGTGGCAGATGTTGATAATTTTTCATGGTTCTCTTTCCTGCCAAGCATGGTTGTAGCTAGAAATTATTTTCCATTCAATGCTCAAGCCAGCCACTGCAGAGCTGGCACAAGAAATGGAAATGATTTCCCATCCTTGCTCGAGGAACTCTGTCTCTGTTAGGCAGCATGGGAGAGCAAGAGGAACACGATCTTTGGCATCAGACAGGCCTGGGTTTGAATCCAGGCTTTGCCACTAACTAACTTGAAGAATTACTTTTCTGAGCCTATTTCCTCCCCTGAAAAGTGAGATTAATAATGCCAATTTCATAGGCTATTTTGTGATATTAAATGAGATGGACATGTACTATTCTTACCAAATTGCACGGCTCTGTAAATGTTTGTTCACATTGCCTTTCTAGCAAAACTTAGACTGAGGAGGGACTATGATGAATGTATTCTCAGCAACATTCAAAATATTAGTGCTTTAAAGGAAAGTCCCTCTAACGAAAGGAATTAATTGTCATAGTATTTTATATATTGTGATTAGGGGTTGAATATTTTGAGCAGGGGCTTTACTTATTCAAACTACTCAGACCACCACTGGTTCTGCCTAAGGACATGGCTTGATTTCAGTTTCTGAAATGTCAAACTTGGCAGAGACTAGTGTTTTAGGGAATTACAGAGGGAAGAGAATCCATAATCTTTGCCCTTGAGGAAGTCAAACTTGAGGTACAAAATGACAAATAAACATACTGTAGGATACAAATAACTAAAGCTTGGAAATAGACCCACATATGCTAAATTATAGCTCCATAAATGTATTCATTTCTAAAATATCTGCATAGGCAGACAGATCAATGGAACAGAATAGAATCTTAAGTAGGTTCTAACACTTCAGGGAATCTAGTGTATGATAAAGGTAGCATTTTAAATCAGTGAAGAAAGATGGATTATTTAATAGATTGCATTGAGGCAACATTTTCAGCCATTTAGGAAAAAAAATTAGATCTCTATCTCACTCTTTGCACTAAAGTACATTCTAGATGTACCAAATCTTTAGAGATAAAATGCAGAACTGTAAAAGTTTTATAAGGTATCATGGAAAAAAAAATTTAAGTGATCTTGGAGTGGGTAAGATCTTCTCAAGTAAGAATCAACGTAAGTGGATATTAACAACAACAGAATGATAGAGATAAATTTTGCTATAAAATATTAAAAGGTCTTTTATGGAAAAATAAAGTAATTAAAGGTAAAAGGTGAAACTGAAAAAAATATCTGTACACGTGCGTGCCCATCTCCAATTGCATTCCAAAGAAGTTGTACTGATTTTTATCACACCTGCAAGGTATATGCACTGTATCCTCAAAATACATACAAAAGGTTATTGTAGACCAACAAGAAAAATACAAAATAGGCAAAGGATATGAAAAAGGAGTTCAGAAAGGAAAAGATAATTTTAGGCATATAAAAATTCTCAATCTCATTCATAAACAAAGAAATAAAAATTTAGACCATGAAACCATTTTTCACCTAATAGATTAGTGATAGTTATAAAATTTGGAAATTCAGAAGGTGGATAAAGGTGAAAGAATACAGGTGCATATACAACACGGTTGTAGTAAAAATTGGTACAAACTCTTTGAAATGCAACTGGACAATACTATCAAAATTTAAAATATGCAAATCTTGCAAGATCTACTTCTAGCAATTTGTCCTCTGATTTTATTTGCACATATATGCTGAGAGGTCTGAACAAAAACTGTTCATTGCAGCATTATTGATAACAGTAAAAAAAAATAAAAACTAGAAACAACCCACATGTCCATCAATAGGAGACTGACTAAA
>NW_012135192.1:2717844-2719173 GCF_000956105.1 Propithecus coquereli | reverse complement strand
TGATGAGTCTGACTAAGCGTTTCCTGGGTGAGTGCAGAGAGCATCCTGTCAGTTGGCTTTTGATTTTCAATAAAATCCAAGTTCTCACAGTTAGTTTTCTTCCTGTCCAAGGGCTTGTGGGCCAGTATCATTTCCATGGCCATTACTGCTGTGTAGCTTCAGCGGTGCAATGTTATTGAGCGACAGTGCAAAAATGAGGTTTTATCACCTGCTCTAAGTTCTTTTCCATTCTTGTTTCTCAGGAGTATTCCATTTCATGGACGAGCAGCAAATTAAAAAAGCACACCAAAACAGGCCTCTCCGTGCCTGGGGAAAAGTTATACATATCACATTTAAAAAGAACAATACGGTCCACACATTGAAATCTCAATAGCTTTCTATTAATTTTTCTTGGAATTGTGGAGCAAACCGAAGAAAAATATGAAAATAATGTTCTTGGATTTGAACCTAGGGAGTTTTAGATGCTCCCAAAGTTGCTTCTTTGGCCCCATGAATCCTTTCTGGAATGATATAGCATTGAATTGGCTACCTGAAATTGTTGGAATCAGATGATGAAATATATTTCAAGGAATCATAGATTCTGAATTTCAGCCTGACTTTTTTTCATTTCTCTCATTTTAACTCTCTTTATGGAACAGGATTATTTTTCATTTAAAGCTACAGAAATCTTAACTGTATCCTCCCTGAATGATCTGTTTCCCTCTCTTCCCTGTGTCTCATTTTGTCTCTGTTTTCTCCTTTTTCTTCCCTTTCTATTCAGAGCATTGCATGTATGACTGCTATTTTGCTGGGAAGATTATCGCATTGTCTATTTTGTTTTAACATTGAAATGCTCTACTTGAATTCCTGTCTCTTTAGACGTCCTGTGAGAATGCTACGCATTGGAGTTTCAAGGCAATTTCTTTTCTCCTCTCTCTGCTCCTTTCTTCCAGCAGCCCTGCAAAATAGCTCATTGCTTCGCATTTCTCAAGCATTCAAATGTTTATAGAATCTAACGATCCTGATCTCTCAGTTTCTTTTTATAAGCAGAAAATGATAGCTGAGCGTGGCACGGTTCCCAGAAAAGCCACGTGGAAAGCGGCAGACAAAGCTATGCCAGGGTCTGGAAAACAGCTGTAGGTATGTGCTTTGAAAGGAGTTGTCCCATCAACTCAACTGCCACATTTAATGGTATAAGGATTGTTCAACTTTATTTTCTAGGAGAAAAGAAATTTGAAAGATATATTTGAAAATTTTCCCACTTAGTCTCTTTGAAATTCAGCCTAAGGCCATAAATAAATAAATGAATAAATAAATCAATGAATGAATAAATAAATAAAAATTGCCGAA
>NW_012135192.1:2709075-2709379 GCF_000956105.1 Propithecus coquereli | reverse complement strand
TAGAATAAATTGTTATATAACAGTTAAAACAAATTTAGTGTATCTACATGTGCTGATATGGGCAGATCTTCAAGATTTATTGTTAGGTTAAATAAAAGAAAGGCACTTAACAGTGTCTATAGGAATATGCTTAAATGGAAAATTTCTGGAAGGGCATGTAAGAAACTGTTGACTGTGGTTACCTATGGAAAGTAGGACTCGGGGACTGGTCTATGAAGGAGACTTCCTTTTCTTCGGATATGTATTTGTACTCTTTGAATTTCTAACCAAAAGCCTGTGTTTTCATAATAATTAGAAGAATTTA
>NW_012135192.1:2702082-2708045 GCF_000956105.1 Propithecus coquereli | reverse complement strand
CACAATTTGTAAAGCATTTCTCATTTTCTCCTGATAACATCCTTGTAAGGTGAGCAGGGTAGGGCAGGGCAGCTTTTATACATCAGGAGATGTGGCTTGGAAGAGAATTAAATGTCTTGCTTACAATGAAATAATCAGTGACAAAGGTGAGATTTATACCCAGGATTTTTAACTTTGAATACATAAATCTAAATCACATGGTCTTTTAAGAAATGTAATGCTTATTCTATTTTACAGAGCGAAATAGCCACTGTGACTTTTTCTGTAGTCAGGGGACAATAGCACCGAGAAGATGCTCATGTGAAGAATTATTGGATTTTTGTTTTCTACGTGTATTTCTTAAACATCACCAAGTATAAGATTTCTAGAGGCAGCTTCGAGGTATACATAACAGCTTGGATTTATGGTCTCAGGAAATAACATAGTAGAAAACTTAGTGACACGACTTTTAAAAAAAGTTTTGTAGGTTGTCTGGTTCAGCCCGAGGAAGTAGGTCATGAGGGTGACCACAGATTTATCAAGGCATTTAAGATTTTTTTTTTATTTCAGCTGAAACTCTGCTTATCCCCAGATTCTGACAGTGATCATTGCATGAACCATGGCCAAGGAAAAGCTCCGGATCCACCTGCGTCTGTGTTTCAGGACTTATTCGAAGTCTGAAACTCGAGTTTGCAAGGACGCTGGGGTAGCTGTTCAACCTGATCGCAAACGTTCTTATCCCCAATGGACATCTTCCAGGGATAAAATAGTTTCCTCAAATTCTATTTGGATGCTGAGAGCTTGTAAATAGACCCAGTCTCCGCAGGTGATGCAGCACAATGGATGAGCTTGGTGCCATTGAACTGTAAAGTACCATGAAGAGTGTCTGAAAGTTGAAATTAACTTTTTATTAGCATGACACAGCTGTGGGCTGTTTCATCTTGTCAGCAGCAAATTTCTGGTTCTCTCACTTGCCTTTTCATAGACCTCACATTGGTTCACCTCCAGCTATTCCTGCCGTTCTAACAGGCACTGTCCTGCTCCTTGTCTGCCTTTTCTAGTCCTATCGCTTCTTTTTGTGCCTTTTTGATGTTTCAAAAGAAGCATGGAATGTGATAGACCTTTCATTTTCAAATGTGCTTTTACTGGCTTTGATGCTGTATCAGAGCAATAGCCTGGAAAGACTGGGTGAAGGAGAAATGGGAGACTGGCTCTCCCGAGGGCTGACTGGATAACCTCAGTTATGCTATATTTTCCTATCTGTGTCAAGAATGTGGGTTAAACAACAAGTCTTCACTTCCCTAGACTTTGCAAGTCACCTGCCAGGTTTGTTGTCTGGACACCTGACAAAATAGAGATCCCCAGTGATCAGACAAGACCAGATCCGAGAGGGAAGAGTCCTTGATTTAGCAGTATAGCAGTGCACACTTTTTTATTTCTCTCTTCGGAATAATTAGGGTTAGGTAGGCAGTTCCTGCTTTGTTTTTTTTTTTTTTTCCGCGTACCTTATCTGCCTCCATTGGGTCACTCGAATAGGCATCTTGCTTTTGCCTGTATTTAAAGCTATGACCTTTTGAAAGAAATAACCCGAAACAGCTGAGAATGTGTGGATATTTGCTCTGCTATGCAGTCTTGATTTCTGGAACATCATGTTTCAAATCGCAGTGGAAATAAAAGGCCTCTTTATGACATCCAGTAATAGTACATTTTGTTCTCAAAAGATTTGATGAACTTAAGATGCTATACAAGGCCCTTTAAACATTAAGATAGAACAATAGCAAAATTAAAAAATTTGCCCTACATTGTCAATAGTTTTGGTTTTAAAATATCTAGTTATTTGTATTGCCTGTGCTTTTAGGTATGTGGAAAAGAGAAGTACTGGACTGCTTTGTGGAGCCATGTCAAAGTTAATGATGGTGAAAAAGTTCTTCCCTAAAGGATATGTAGATATCTGCATTAATACCATTTGAACTCCTTTATTTGAACAAAGTAAATCCACCAAAAGTCTAATTCACACTTAATACTAGAGGCAAAATCCATGGGGCCAAAATTACCGTAAAGATAACAGAGTTCTAATTGTCTCGTATTTAGACTTCAACCATCACTTCATTAGGTTTTCCCAAAGTCACTGAATATTCGTGTCACCTTGAACACAATGGTTCATTTATCTCATAGGAATCTAAGAAGAATATACATCAGGCAAGTTAAATGAAAGCACAATCCAATTACCTCAGGAAAATATATGCTGAATTTATTCAAATTACTGTTCTGTTCTCCAGGCATTCTGAATGAGAATATGACACAGAATTGAGATGAGAGTCTTCTGGTTCTTTTACTCCTTGATAGAAATCTACTAAAAGTGTTAATTTAGTGAATATGTGGTGCTAAAAAATAGTACAGGTTTAATAAACAGAACTGAGAAATATGTTTCAGCACCTACTGTGAATTATCTAGAATAGATTCGCTTGTGAGAAATGCTGCTCTTCAGAATATCCCCACACTGAAGAGTCTGGTGTCTTTTTCTTTGGTGTCACTGCACAAGGCAGAGATGATGGGGATTTGCAGATCTAGGTTTCTCAGGGTATGGGCCCATCCCTCACCTGATGTTTTTTTGCTTCCTAATTAAGGGTACACAATAAAAAATTCCCTTGACTGGTGGTATTGTTGGCTATAAGAAAGAGATCTGGTGATAGGTTTTTGCTGAATATTTTTATTCACTTTAAATTCTGTTCAACTAATGTTTTAAAGACTTGAGTTCCACATTTATGGCACATTATATAGAAGATATAACAGACTTTAAAGAGTTAGGCATAGACATTTTATAACTGGAAGCCTGGGCATTCACCATGTAGAGTTAGTGATACAGAATATGAAATAAAATACCCTAACTATGGAGAGGAATATCAATTGCAAATGATGTTCTGCTCTAAAAAAATGTGGAGACAATTATGCATTTGGGCTTTTGGTTCAGATTATTCCATGTTTAACAAGTGAGCTAGTCTGTTTTTCCTAAATGCTTCTAGGAACTTTCCTTAAAGAAAAGCACAAAATTAGGAATATAAGAGAGTGTAAGGACCCAGTGGTCAAATATTTAAAACTGAAAATTAGCTAATTTGAAAATGGTTCAATAAATTCCATTTAGAATGTTGCCCTCAAGATGTGGCTGATTCTATATACTTTGAATATTTCAGATTATACGTTTAGAAGTGACATTGACTTTTAAGTTCTAAAGGTGAATGCACATTTTAGTCATGTGGCGATTTTGAAGAATGGGCCTCGTATTTTGAGGGATTTCTATATATGTTTTTAAATCTTTAAAAAAATTATAATACCTCAGAGATATTGTGGGTTTGATTCCAGACCACTACAATAAAGCAAATATTGCAATAAAGAGAGTCACATAAATTTTGTGGTTTCCCAGTGCATATAAATCTTATGTTTACACTATATGGTACTCTGTTAGGTGTACAATAGCACTATGTCTAAAAAACAATGTATGTACCTAAACTAATAAACAATGTATTGCAAAAAAAATGCTAACATTATTTAAGCCATCAGTGACTTGTAATCATTTTGTTGGTGGAGACTCTTGCCTCGATGTTGATGGCTGCTGACTGATCAGGGTGGTGGTTGCTGAAGGTTGGGGTGGCTGTGGCAATTTCTTAAAATAAGACAACAATGAAGGTTGCCATATTGACTGACTCTTCCTTTCATGAGAAATTTCTTTGTAGCATGAGGTACTGTGTGATAGTGTTTTACCTACTGTAGAACATCTTTCAAAATTGGAATCGATCCTCTAAAACACTGTTGCTGCTTTATCAACTAAGTTTATGTAATATTCTAAATCCTTTGTTGTCATTCCAAAAATATTCATAGCATTTTCATCAGGAGTAGATTCCATCTCAAGAAACCACTCTCTTTACTTATCCATAAGAAGCAAGTCCTCATCTGTTAAAGTTTCATCATGAGGTTGCAGCAAATCAGTCATATCTTCAGGCTCTGCTTCTAATTCTAGTTCTCTTGCTATTTTGCCACATCTGCAATAACTTTCTAAACTGAAGTCTTGAACCTTTCAATGTCATCCATAGGGTTGGAATCAACTTCTTCCAAACTTCTGTTATTGTTGATATTTTGACCTCCTCTCATGAATCATGAATGTTCTTAATGGCATCTAGAATGGTGAATTATTTCCAGAGGGTTTTCAACTTACATTGCTCATATTTATCAGAAGAATCATTATCTATGGCAGCCATAGCTTTATGAAATGCATTTCTTAAATAATAGGACTTGAAAGTCAAAATTACTCCTTGATCACTGGGTTGCAGAATAGATATTATATTAGGCATAAAATATTAATTTCTTTGTACACCTCCATCAGATCTTTTGAGTGACCAGGTGCATTGTCAATGAGCAGTGATATTTTAAAAGGAATCTTATTTTCTGAGCAATAGGTCTCAACAGTATGCTTAAAATATTCAGTAAACCATGCTGTAAACAGATGTGCTATCATCCAGGCTTTGGTATTCCATTTATAGAGTACAAGCAGAGTAGATTTAATATAATTCTTAAGGGTCCTAGGATTTTTGGAATGGAAAATGAGCATTGGCTTCAGCTTAAAGTCACCAGCTGTATTAGCCCCTAACAAGAAAGGCAGCCTGTCCTTTGAAGCTTTGAAGCCAGACATTCATTTCTCTTCTCTAGCTATGAAAGTCCTAAATGGCATTTTCTTTCAATAGAAGGCTATTTCTTCTACATTGAAAATCTGTTGTTTATGTAGCCACCTTCATCAGTTCTCTTAGCTAGATCTTCTGGATAATTTGCTGCAGCTTCTCCAACAGCACTTTCCGCTTCACTTTGCATTTTTATGTTATGGGGATGGCCTCTTTCCTTAAACTTCATGAACTAACCTCTGCTAGCTTCCAACTTTTCTTCTGCAGCTTCTTCGCCTCTCTCCGCCCTCATAGAATTGAAGAGAGTTAGGTCCTTGCTCTGGATTAGGCTTTGGTTGAAGGCAATATTGTTCTAGTTTGATCTTCTATACACTGAAAGTTTTTCTATGTCAGCAATAAGTCTGTTTTGCTTTCTTATCATTTTTGTGTTCACTGGAGTAGCACTTTCAATTTTCTTCAAGAACATTTCCTTTGCTTTCACAACTCGACTAACTGTATAAGAGCTCTAGCTTTCTGCCTATGTTAGCTTTCAACATCCCCTTCTCATTAAGCTTGATCATTTTGAGCTTTTGATCTAAAGTGAGAGAGACGTGACTCTTCCTTTCACTTGAACACTTAGAGGCCACTGTAGGGTTATTAATTGGCTTATTTTTAATATTGTTTTGTCTCAGGGAATGGGGGCCTTGAGACAAGGAGTGAGATGTGGGAATGGCCAGTGGACCAGTCAGAACACATATTTAATAGCAATTATTAAGTTTGCTGTCTTATATGGGTGCAGTTTGTGCACCCATATAAACTATAATAGTAGTAACAGTGATCTGTGAACAGATAACTGATGACAGATTACCATAACAGATATAATAATAACAAGAGTTTGAAATGTTGTGAGAGTTACAAAAATGTGACACAGAGACACAAAGTGAGCACATGCTGTTGGAAAAATGGCACGGATAGACTTGCTTGATGCAGGGTTCATAAACCTTTGATCTGCAAAAAATGCAATGTCTGGGAAGTGCGGTAGTAAAGCACAGTAAAACAAGGTACGCCTGCATATATAGTCTCATCGGGATGATGTATACAACATGGAGTATACAAAACAAAATGCTAAGGCCCTCTTCTGCTTTCCACCCTTCTGTTCTATACTCTTGCCTATAGGTAACGCCTATAACTAGTGTTACCCATCCTTATGTCCTCTTTTTTTATGTATTAATGTGTATTCACGCACACCATACTATATGCAGATTTACACATACAAACATGTATGTTATTCAGGGTTTTTCAGAGAAACAGAATCAATAATATATGTGTGTGTGT
>NW_012135192.1:2681133-2701147 GCF_000956105.1 Propithecus coquereli | reverse complement strand
TTTTTTTTCACTTAATATCATGCTGTATTTTTCAATGTTTTTTTATTTAGGTTCGTCCCATTCATTTTAATGATTGTATAGTATTCCATGACATGAATGTGCCATAATTTATTTAACCATTCCATTTTTGATGATCATTACGATTGCTTCCTTTTTTTTTTCTTTTTTAGCGTATCAAAACAATGATAAAATTAATATCAATGTGCGTACATCTTTTATGTACTTAAAAAAGAATTTATGTGGAGTAGATTCCCAGAAATGGAATTGCTGGGTCAAAGAGCATGTGTGCTTTAAGACTGGTTAAATTTTGCGGAGGTTGACCTTCAGCTGGTGTCTATGGGTGAGGGTGTACTGGCAGGACCTTAGTAACTGGTCATCGCTGGCATCTATTTGGAAGGGCCAGTGCCTGTGCCACACTGGATATTAAATACTTGAATTTTATCCCTGAAATTGCCTTTCAAAAAGATTTCATTAATTTATACTCATTTCAAAAGTGCACAAGAATGTCTGTCTCTTGTCTTTCTCTCTTTCTTAACGTGTATCTTTTTAAATGTGGCTAATTTGAGAGATGAAAAATGATAAATGAGGAGCTGCTTTTCAATGGGTATAAAGTTTCAATTATGCAAGGGGAATAATTTCTAGAGATCCGTACAACATTGTACGTAGAATTAACAATATTGTATTGTGCACTTAAAAATTTGTTAAGAGGGTAGATATGTTAAGTGTTCTTACCATAATGATAAAAATAACAAGTGCTATTATATCTTAAAACTTTTTAGTTTCCTGATAATCAGTGAGGTAGTTTCCTTTTATAAGTTTATTGGTCATTTTTGGTTCTTCTGGAAATTGCCTATTCATTTGCTATGTTTATTTTCTACTGGGTTGTTTGGCTTTCCTTAATCAAAAGTCAAGTCATTTTTACATATTGTAGACGTTAAGCCTTTGTAGAATATGCTATGGATGTTTTCTCTCTGTCAATCATTTGTCTCAAACTCTGTTTTTAGAGTCTTTTATTGTAAAGATGCTTTTAATTTTTATGAGCTTAAAATTGTCAGTTTATCCTTTAGGACATTTCTGTTTTATGGCTTGCTCAGGGAAGCCTTTTACATTCTAAAATTATCAAAATATCCCCCTGTATTTCCCCCTAACACATGCACATATAAATTTAGTTCTTTAATCTATCTGTAGTTTATAAATGCTATGTGCGGTGTTGCAGCCCTAGTTGTGGAAGTGGGATCTAAATTTATTTTTTCCTCATAAATAGTTGCTTTTCTTATGCCATTTATTTCCTCCACTAATTTGAAATCTCAACTTTATTATAGATTTTATAACTAAAATTTCCATATATGTGTGGGCATACTTCTGAATTCTATTCATTTGGCTTGTTTTTGAATTTCTGCATGATACCAAATTGTCTTAATTAGCAGAGTATTTTAGTATGTTTAGCTGTCTGGAGGGCAATGTCTGCAGATGCTCAGTATTAACTTAGACTTTTTCTTGATTTAATTCTGTCTTCCTATCTCAATTCTTAAAATGATATTTTTATTTTGTCAAACATGATCCTGTTTTCTAGTTTTCAACAGCTGGACTCTGGTCATACTTACCCTTCACCAGTGCTTAAAACTTTTTCTCATTTTCCTGCCTATTAAGTTGGAATTTCTGGGCATGAGTTGCCTCTTCTTCCTCTCTTGCTAAGTCTTTTATTAGTGGAGATATTAACGAATTAAAAATTATTCTTCAGGTGGTAAGTTGTAGGCAGGAACATTTTTTCCCCAAATATAGTTTTGTTAGCTTGAAGTTTTAGGTTCATCTTATTCTTTTTGCTGGCTATATAAGGTTACATGGTATGAATGCTCCATAACTTATTTAACGATAGTATTTTTGGTAACTGTTATGATTTCTTCCATTTTAAAATTTTCTTTCCCAAACAATGATGAAATAAACATCAAGTACATACATATTTGTGTACCTAAAGTGAGAATTTCTTTGGGATAATTTCCTAGAAATGGAATTGCTGGGTCAATGAAATATATGTCCATGCTATTTAAGAACAACTCTAATTTGAAATGACAAAGACCTTTCTGCCTCCCTTCCTGTATTAGTTCATTTTGCATTGCTATAAAAAAAACACTTGAGGCTGGGTAATTTATAAAGAAAAGAGGTCTGTTTGGCTCACAGTTCTGCAGACTGTACAAGAACCATCGCACCAGCACCTGCTTCTGGTGAGAACTTCTGGGAGCTCCCAATCAAGGTGGAAGATGAAGGGGGAGCAGGAGTGTCATATGGTGAGGGAAGGGGCAAATGAAAGAGCAAAAGAGGGAGGAGGTGATGCCAGGCTCCTTTAAATAGCCAGCTCTTGTGTGAACTAGTAACGTGAGAACTCGCTTGTCATCGGGGGGAGGCCACAAAACCATTCTTGAGGGATCTGCCCTCACCACCCAAACACCTCCCACCAGGTCCCATATTCAACACTAAGGATCAAATTTCAAAACAAGATTTGGAGAAGCCAAATATCCCAACCGTATCACCCCCTTTCTTTGAGAAACCATCTCCCAAGTAGCAATGAGGATGAACACAGAAATGCCAACAAATTCTTCTATGAAACTCTAGGAGACAGGTGGAAAGTAAACCACAATATGTGAGGATGGACGGCTAAGAGGGGGTGGAAGCCGACTTGGCAGAGGTGAGGAAGACAACGTTGGCAGGGAGAATGGTGACAAGAAGAAAGCTGAGTCCTGGAGCCTCGGGAGTCACAAGGAAAACTGGGCCAGAGCTGCTCCAGACTTGGAACCCAGGCAAGTGGAAGGTGGAGTGAGATCATGACTGAGCCCAGTGGGAGTCGGTGACTGAATCCCCCACTGCTTCCTGCAATGTCCTCCCAGAACACCTGCAGCCTGTTGCCTAGAGAGGGGATGGGGTATCCTCAGAGGGAGCTGTCCCAGGAGAAAAGACCTGACAAAACAGGCATCCTAAGTCTTGCATGCACTAACTCCACGAAGTCCAGACCCGTGTGTTTATCTCTATCTAGATGTTCCCTAAGCTGCTCAAAATCCAAATCTGAGCTCTATTTTGCCTCCTAAAGCTGCTCTTCACGTCCATTTTGTAATCCTGCCATCGGGACAGTCTCTCAAGCCAGAAAACCCGGTTATTGTGGATTCCCTCCTTCTACTTGTCAATGATGCTGTCTGTTAATTTTCACTTCCCGAGAGCCTTCCACATCTCTCCTTTCCTCACCACTTCTGCTTTAGTTTATGGTGTGGCATCTTGCTGCAGGACAACTACACTGGTCTCCGTTTTCCAATCTCGCCTTGTTAAACCTGTCCTCTGCAGCTTGCCGAGTGCTCTATCTAAAATGAAAATCTGATCATCATCTCCAGACCCCTTTAGAACCTCTAGGCTGCTGTTAACTTCTTCTCACCATGCTGTTCCTTCCCCCAGGCCCCCTCAAGTTTTCTAAAATTTAATATGTGTCAGCACAACCTGAGGAACAACCTTGAATTACATATTCGTAGGCCCCTCCTCAGAGATTTTAATTCAATAAATCACCCTAGATGATTCTTTACAAATGTCCTTGGATCATACTAAGAAACACTTAGGCTACAGCATCCTGTCTAAATTCCTTAGCATGACATATATAGTCTTTAATGCCCTGACTTTCGCCTACCACTAATCTTCTTCCCTCCCATTCTACTTTGTGTCTCAGAGTTATCAAGCTATTATTTCCCCCCAGTTATGTCATTTTGTTTCATATCCTTTTACATGAGACCCTGTCTTCTTGGCTTCAGGACCTGCAGGGTCTAACTCAGTTCCAAGTACATGAAACAGGGGTTCTTAACCCAGGGTTAATGGCTCAGAGAATCTGTGAAGTTCCTAAAATTGATATGCAACATTTTGTGCACAAGAGAGTGTGTGACTATATATGTTAATGCGTACATATTTTTTTTCTAGGAAGAGGCTCTGTCAATTTTCATCAGATTCTGAAAGTGGACTGTAAACTCCAAAGGCCCAAAGGAAGAGGAAGGATCCCTGATGGAAGGAGATATTAGTGAATAAAATTTTTTGAATTGAATTGAAAAAATTCATTTGAATGATGAACTTTTCCTTAAGCTGACACAATTAATGACTAATGTGTGTATGTGTGTGTGTGTGAGACAGGGAGCATAAAAGCAATATGAATCATTTTGAAGAGAGTAAGATCCATTCACTGGTAGCTTTAATTGCATCTCCTTATTTTGGTTTTAGTGGAGAACTAATGTATGTTTTAAAATAGATCAGTCCAAGAACACATGCACATGTCAAATATCCGTTATAGAACAAAAGCTTTGTTTTTTTAACATAAAGTCCCTGAATAATTGACTCAGTCAATGCAGTGGTGGAAAATGCCAATTGTATTGTTCTATTGACCTGGACACTCTGCTCTCTTCCTCGATGTGTGGACTAACAGGATTGATTGTTTTGATTGACTTAACTCTGCTCCAGGTCAATAGAACAATACAATTGGCGTTTTCCACCACTGCATTGACTGAGTCAACTGGCTATTTTGGTGCAGGACAGGAAGCTTCAGTGTCTTTAATCCAAGTTGTCTCTGTTGGAGTCTAGTTTATGCTGGAGTTTTAGTTCAGGAACATTGAACTTCATGTCAATGAAGTTTCTAGTTTTGTTGCTTTGGGGCAATCTCCCTGTCTTCCCTGGTGAGTCAAAATTATGTGGTCAATCTTGGATTTTTCAAAGTGTGCTGGGCTTGGATGCCCTTCAGCCCTACCTATGTATAGCATTTGGAAAATCAATGATTGGGGGGAAAGGTGGTGAGATAATTAGATTAATAAATCAAGAAAATAGGTTCAGTAAGGCCCTCCCATGCATCCTGTCTTCATTAATATTATGTATTTAAATGTAATTTATCAGTCAGTTTAGTTAAAATTGAAAACTAATTGGTTTTATTTTAATAAATTTTAATAAGTATTAACATGTAATATCTAATAAAGATAGTTCAAAATATGTCATGAGTTTGTTAACCAAATCTAAACGGAGTAGATTGGTCATGTTTATGTTTTTTTCAGATTCCTTCTTCTCTCTACCATCACTGTTGACCCAGATGTCATGTCATCATGACACCTTTTGTCAATTTGTTTTGTATGGAAAAAGCGAGCAATAAGTAGACCAGTAATAATTCTCTCTGCATGAACCCTGCATGAAAAGGTGTTGGAGGGCACGTCCCAGGGTCATTATCTTAATAATAACACAAACTAATGAAACACTATGTAGGTCTCTTCCTCTATTGTTTTCTCTCTCTTGGTCTTCCCTTGGTGATATTGACTCTGACATGGGTAGGCCTCACATCTTACTCAAGTGGGGTTGGAGGGAGTTGGGTAGTGCCTTGTAAAAAGTCTGTCAAAAACAGAATTTTAAAATTGTATCTGGAGCTTTAAAAAGATAATGATACAGATATTCTATTATTAGGCTTGAGCATTAAATTTCTTTTGTTGTATACCTTATGTATTATCATACTGGCTCCTGCATAGTAAAAACTAAGTTTTGGCTGGACTAATTCTGAGAATGTGATTTTTGCCTTGAAATCTGCCCTAGTAATTCACAAAACTCAAGTATGAGTCCAGAAGTCTTAACAAAATGTGAGGGCCCCCTAGGAGCATTTCTCAATTAAATATAAAATACCCACTAAATTGTGAGCTGCTTAAAGTTAGGGACTTGTGTCATGTCCATGTATCTCTAACACTTGGTTCAAAGCCGTGTATTTGCTCAGTAAATATTTAAATGAATAGAAGAATAAAAGAAAGAATAAATAAAAGAATTTCCTCAGAGACAGATGATACAGTGGAACCACTCTCAAGTATTGATGTGGTTACTAATTTGTGCCAAATGTGGAAGTTGCCCCTTGTCTTATTTTAGAGCAGCACAATTTTATGTTACAGTTAAAGAATTCAAAATTCAGTGGATTTACATGATGTAATACTATAGAGCCAAGATTTAAACCCAATGCACTTCCCAACTCATCCCAGAGTTATCATAAATGTATTAATAGAGATTCCAATATGTAACTTTTGGTGGAAGGAAGGGACAAATGAGTCACTACTAAAACAGGATAATCTTGACATATTTGGATAACGCATGAAGCTGACAGCAACATAAGAGCTTCCTCTAGCCCAGTAATCTAAGTACCAATAACTGGCTCTCCTTTTCCTATCTCTCTTCCCTCCGCACACCACTTACTACCTTTCTCTGTTAATACAGGCATACCTCATTTTATTGCACTTTGCAGATACTGCATTTTTTTTTTTTTTTACAAATTGAAGGTTTGTGGCAAATCCTACTCAATTCTATTGGTGCTATTTTTCCAACAGCATGTGCTCCCTTTGTGTGTCTGTGTCACATATTGGTAATTCTCACAATATTTCAAACTCTTTTTAAGATTATTATATCTGTTATGATGATCTGTGATCAGTGATCTTTGATGTTATTATTGTAATTGTTTTGGGGCATCACAAATTACACCCATCTGTGATGGCAAACTCAATAAATGAGTTCTGACTGCTCCACTTAACTGGCCATTCTCCCATCTCTCTCCTTTTCTTCAGTCCTCTCTATTCCCTGAGACAAAACAATATTGAAATTAGGCTAATTCATAACCCGACAATGACCTCTAAATGCTCACGTGAAATGAAGAGTTACATGTCTCTCACTTTAAATTAAAAACTTGAAATGATTAAGCTTAGTGAGGAAGGTGTGTTGAAAGCTGAGATAGGTTGAAAGCTAGATCTCTTGCACCAGTTAGCTAAGTTGTGAATGTAAAGGAAAGGCTCTTGAAGGAAATTAAAAGTGCTACTCTAGTGAGCACACAAATGATAAGAAAGCAAAACAGACTTACTGCTAATAGGGAGAAAGTTTCTGTGGTCTGGGTGGAAGATCAAACCAGCTACAATATTTCCTTAAAACAAAGCCTAACCCAAAGCAAGGACCTAATTCTCTTCAATTCTGTGAGCGCTGAGAGAGGTGAAGAAGCCACAGAAGAAAACTTGGAAGCTAGCAGAGGTTGGTTCATGATGTTTCAGGAAAGAAGCCATCCCCATAACATAAAAATGCAAGGTAAAGAAACAAGTGCTGATGGAGAAGATTAATTAATCCAGAAGATTAAGCTAAGAGGATTAATGAAGGTAGCTACACTAAAAAACAGATTTTAAACATAGAAGAAAATGCCACCTAGGACTTTGATAGCTGGATAGGAGAAGGAGTCAATGCCAGGCTTCAGAGCTTCAAAGCACAGGCTGCCTCTCTTGTTAGGGGCTAATACAGCTGGTGACTTTATGTTGAAGCCAATGTTCATTTACTATTCCAAAAATCCTAGGGCCCTTAAGAATTATGCTAAATGTACTCTGCTTGTGCTCTGTAAATGGAACAACAAAGCCTGGGCGACAGTACGTAGCATACGTACTACGTAGCATAGCTTACTGAACATTTTAAGCTCTCCCACTGCTGAGACCTATTGCTCAGGCAAAAAGATTCCTTTAGAATATGACCACTCATTGAAAATGCACCTGGTCACCCAAGAGATCTGGATGGATACGTACAAGGAGATGAATGTTGTTTTTGTGCCTGCTAACACAACATCTCTTCTGTTGGATCAAGGAGTAATTTTGACTTTCGAGTTGTATTATTTAAAAAATATATTTTGTTAGGCTGAAGCTGCCATACATAGTGATTCCTCTGGTGGATCTAGACAGAGTAAAGTGAAAACTTTCTGGAAATGATTGACCATTCTAATGTTATTAAGAATGTTCATGATTCATAGTAAGAAATCAAAATGGCAACGAAAGCAGGAGTTTGGAAGAAGTTGATTCCAACCCTTATGGATGACATTGAAGGGGTCAAGACTTCAGTGGAGAAAGTCACTGTGGATGTGGTAGAAATAGCAAGAGAACCAGAATTAGATGTGGAGCCTGGAGATGGGACTGAATTGCTGCAATCTCACCACAAAACTTGAACAGATGAAGAGTTGTTCTCTATGAATTAGTAAAGAAAGTGGTTTCTTGAGATGGAATCTATTTCTGGTGAAGATGTATGAACATTTGTTGAAATGACATGGATTTAGAAGATTACATAACTTAGTTGATAAAGCAGTGGCAGGGTTTGAGAGGACTGACTTAGATTCTGAAAGAAGTTCTACTGTGAGTAAAATGCTATCAAACAGCATTACATGCTACAGAGAAATCTTTTGTGACGGCAACAGTCAATAGATGTGGCAAATTTCATTGTTGTCTCATTTTAAGAAATGGCCATAGCCACCTCAACCTTCGGCAGCTACTTCCCTGATCAGTCAGCAGCCATCAACATTGCCACAAGAGCCTCCACCAGGAAAATGATTACGATTCACTGAAGCCTCAGATGATCATTAGTATTCTTGCAATAAAGCATTTTTAAATTAAGGAATGTATGTTGTTTTTTTTAGACATAATGCTATTGCATTATGTCTAAATATGCACTTAATAGACTATAATATAGTATAAACATGCCCTAGGAAACCAAAACATTCATGTGACTCTCTTTATTGCAATATTTGCTTTATTGTGGTGGCCTAGAACTGAACTGGCAAAATCTGAAGTTTGCCAGCACTCAATCTATGTTAACTGAATATTCGCCTAATAACTGGCGACTTCACTTACTTTACTGCTTATGAGAAAGAGAGAGCACAATTTCTCCTAAACTAATAGCTATCAGAGTAAACCCGTGGAGCAACAAGGTGGAAAGATAATAGGTAAGTAGTGGGAGGGAGATAGAAATGATCTTTGAAAGCAAAAGTGAATTATAGTATTCATTAACTCCTGATTACTAAGAAATTAGAAACTGGATATTCCATTTCTAGTTCTGTACATCCTACACACAGTGAATTTTAAATCCACTATTGTTGTTCTTTAATTTCACAAAACCATTGTTCTTCTATCATCTGTATTCCCAGAATTGATTTTCTTTGTTATTTTCTCCTCATAGTTAAAGGATTGTTACATTCAACCTCAAAAGCCTTTCATTTGGGATTTGTCTCATGGAGAATTTTGAGCAGAAGGAATACCCCTGCTTAATCTTTCAAGGCAAGCATTGTTTTATGAGAAGAAATAATGATTATGGAAATTATGTCGATATCAACTTATATTTTTTTATACAAGTAACCTTTCCTGTGGTTAGAGTTTCATGGTTCAGCATTTTTACATGTAAATATTTTTTTTCCTGACAATGGCATAAATAATTTTTGAGTAACACACAGTATATTTGGCTTTGAAATAAGTGACCTCTCATTTAAAGGGCTGCCTGAAAGATGCAGTGAGAGAGAGAGTTAGAGTGTGAGAAAGTGGTGGTGTTTATTATTTATCAGGCTTCTCCTGTGTCCCCACTGGGGTATGCAGGCTTGACTGTGTCTGCACTTGCCACATTAATCACTTTCTCTTTTAAATTCAGGAGCCTCATGCTTGGTGTGCAGGGTCAGAGACAAGGTAAAACAACAAGACAGTCAATCATGGTAAATAAGCCTCCGATAGTAAGTTAGAGGTAGTTCCATGATGATTTTGGTATCAGCCACTAAAAACAGTCTGCTTTCAACTGATACCATTACAAATAAATATATTTATAACCTCTATTAGTGAAAATCTGTGCCTGTAAAGGTGAAAGATACAATTCTCGTTCCACTTAGAATTATTTGAAATATGAATATGCAAAATCTCTGGAGATATAAGATACTCTGCTTCTATAGGAGCAATTTTTGTACCAAGAACACAAAAACTTGCCTGAGGGTGATACCTGGTTTCTCTGCTTATATCATTAACCGCACTCGGGTTTGCCTATTGTATACAGAATTTGGCTCTTTTGAGAAGGATATGTCATGGGTCTGTACGCATTTTCCTCCTTGCAGAGTTTTATTTCCTTTCAGAATAGAAGAAAGAATGGAAACTCAATTTTGTACAAATCTAACATCAGAAAGTCAGCGCAGACGGTGGTTTCTAATATTTTCAGATGTAAGGACTTTTAACATCCACAAATGTCACCGCCCCTGTCCACATGCTAGAAAGCTGCTAGACATTTAATAACATGTTCAATGCATGTCTGTATCGTTTTCAAGATTTACACACTTTTGGACAACAGCAGCACACATATGTGTGACGCAGATTTGGGCCATGAGCCGTGCGACTGCTGCACTGGGAATGTCCCTCTGGCTTCATGCCACTCCCCGGATCTCCTCCCGCACTTTGCTGCCCCTCTGCTCTCTGGCAGCACGCTCCCATCGTCTCGACATCAGCGCCATGACTGCCTTCTCTCTGGAACATGCCCAGCTCGCCTCTGCTCAGGGGCTTTGCCCTTGCTCTGTCTCTCCTTGGAATGCTTCTCCCCAAGATCTGCACAAGACTGGCTCCTTCTTGTCCTGGTTTCAGCTCAAATGTTTCCTCCATAAAGAATGCTTCTATGCCCACTCGATCCAAAACAGAAATTCCCTACTCCCATCACCCCAATCATGCTGTTACGTTAAAATTGCCTTATTTTTTAATTTTTAAAAATTTATTTATTTTTTTAGAGATAGAGTCTTACACTGTCACCCAGGCTGGAGTGCAGTGGTGTGATCGTAGCTCACTGCAACCTGAAGGTCCTGGGCTCAAGTGATCCTTCTGCCTTGGCCTCCTGAGTAGCTGTGGTTAAAGGCACACACCACTATGCCTGGCTAATTTTTTATTTTTAGAGATAGGGTCTTGCTATGCTGCCAAGGCTGGTCTCGAACTCCTGGCCTCAAGCCATCTTCCCTCCTCAGCCTTCTCAGGAGGGATTACACGCATGAGTCACCACGTCCAGCGATGTATGCCTTATTTTTTCCCTTACTGCAATCTGGCATTACATTACTTACTGGTTATATTAGCTTTGTTAAACTGTTCTCAACTGTTCTCCATGAGAACAGAGACCTTGTCTTCCTTAGTGCCTGCAATATCCACAGGTGCTCCTGATTGGTGCTTATTAAATGTTTGTTGACTGAACGTCTATTGACTGAATGCAAATGAGTTTGCAGAACTCTTAATAATCCTCCAATTTTTCAGCTGACAGACTGGGAAACATTGGTTTTAATTCCTCCTTCCCCATGTAGTCCCAATTGACTAATGGCTGGTATAAATGAGAATTTAATGAGTATTATCCTATTGTCTTAGAATTTCTAATGAGGCCCGAAAGTTGAGGACAGAATATTCTACTGAAAGGTTTTAGACAGATCCTCAAAGAACTTATTAAAAGGTGGCCCAACTATCAACCCTGCTGACTCAGCTCCAGCCCATGTAAATAAAGGTATTTACTGCAGTAGAAAAAACAGTGGATAAGAGAGGGTAGAGAGATGTTTTCCCCATAAGGCAAGTGGGATTGTTGTCCTTCCAGAATATCTCTTTCCTCAAAAACACCTCGAGGACTTTCTAAGGCATTTACTTGTAGCATAACATTTACTTGCACATCCAAGGAGAAAAAGAAGAAGAAAAAAGCTTCCTTAAGATAGAATCCTGCAAAGAGTATACTTTTTACTTGATGGTTGCACCAGAATCCTGACTTCCACAGACAGGAAGTATGTATCAGTTTTCTACCCTAAAACTTAGTGGTTTGAAAATAATTTATTTGCTCATATTTCTGCAATGCATTCTGGGCTCACCTGGGTGTTACTTCTGCAGGTCTCACCAGCATCAGGGATGTGGTCGCTGTCAGTTGTTGAGTTGACTGGGGGCTCACTAGTTCCAGGTAGTCTCAGTAGCATGGCTGGGCCATTTTCTCTCCTCCTGACTCATCTCCAAGGAGGCTGGCCTGGGCTTCCTTACATGGAAGTCTCAGAGCAGCAAAAGGGCAAGAGAGGAAGCTGCAAGGTTTCTTGAAGTTAAGGCTCTGAAGTCACACAATATCATTTCTGCTACCTACTATTGGTTATAGCAAGTCACAGGATGAGGTCAGCCTATATCAAGTGGAAGGAAAAAAGTTCCATTTGGAGAAGAGTAGCAAAGTCACTTTCCAGAGACATATGCTTCCAGGAATAGGAGAAATTGATGCAGCCATCTTTTCAAACAATCTATCAGAGTGGATTTACCCTAATCTATCAATATGTCTACAGATAACAATATTTGGAATTTATTTATGGTTTTAAGAACAGAATCTGCTGAGAATGACTGAACAGGCTATAAGAAAAAATAAAATTTACTACACATATATGCTGGATATATTTTATGGTATAATATAATATACAAGATATATAGTAGTTTCTGTTATCTCTCTCCCATTCCTCTTCATTAAGGAATGGGACCAGTGGTTTTAGGGAATATTTATAGCACAATCTGGATTCTTTTCTCATGTCCTACATTGTTCTTGTCCTATACAGTTAAGCTGTTTGCAAAGCTTCAGTTTCAGAACCTTATTTCTATAAAACGGTCTTAAAGTTAAGCACTTTTTAAAGTCTGATCTTTGAGTACTTAAAGTAATACTGTAACATAGTGGCTGTGTAGTGTTAACATCTAACCGGAGAGTTCTGTGTGGATGTTTTCTCTTGGGATCAGATTATTGTGCTTTGGCACCGCTTTCCTTTTTCATGTTATAGACATGGGAGTTGTTTTAAAGGATCCTGTGATATGAAGAATCTCTTCCTGTTTGGAATCTGAATTGCAAATAAATACTGTATTTTCCCAGAGCTGTAACAATTCCAGTGTGTATCTGATATAATGCTTTGGGCTGCAAGTAACAGAGTACCTGTCTAAGATTGGCTTAGACAATAAAAACATTTATCATCTCCCTTAGCCTTAGGTTTGATTCATTTAAGAGCTCAATAGTGGGCTCACTCTCTGACCCTCACAGTGTTAACTCTAATCTCTTGTTCTTATCTATCAGAACACACACACACACACACACACACACACACACACACACACACACAGAGAAACTTTCTTAGGTCACATGTCTACTTCTAAAATGTTAACAGTTCCCTGGGAATGCCCTAAGTTGATTGAATTACCCCTGGAGCTGAGGATGTCAATTTTCCTGACATTATAAATGGAAAGGGGATCTCTGAATAAAATTCGATTTCTAGTGGGAAGGTAGAATGAATAAGCAACCAAAATATCTTACATAGTAGGTAATTCTAGTGAACATCCTGTAGGAAAAAAATAGCACTGGATGATGAAGTAACTGTAGAAACTAAAATCAGAATGGGGATAAAAATAATAATTAAAGGGAAAATTACAAAGTTTTAAAAGATACTTCAAAAGATAAAAAACTGATATTCCTGGATGCTACTTTATTTGCTATGGACAAAGTTCCAACACTTCTCCTCTGTCTTCTCTCTCTCTCTCCCTCTGTCTCTCTCTGTTCTTTCGCTCAGAGTTATATGTAAGACATGAAGACACATAGATGATGTTGAGGGTGATTAGATTCCCCCCAAAGTGAAATGTGATTCATCAATATTTCAGGGGAAAGCCCCGACTTATTCTCAACTGTTTTCCTTCTGAAAGAGGGCCACTGTTGGCACCTAGCAAAGGCCACCAGCGAGGATGCTGGGGGATGGAGAGATGATGTGAAGGGGAGGAAGTCGATTGTTCTTTGTTGGCCTCACCTCTTCTTCTCCCTGAACCTCCCAGGTACTTGCAGGTAAACTCCCAGAGAGCAGTGTCTCTGGTTTACTGCTGTACCATTAGCACCTAGAATAGCACCTGGCACAAAATAGACACTCAATAAACTATTGTTGACTGAATTGCTACAACCCCCCCAGGAGTAGCAGTGAAGTGAGGGCAGCCACAGGAACCAGGAGTCTCTTGTCACATGTGAGCAGGAAGGGGAGAGGATGAGGAGGGAAATGCTACCTGCTCAGTTGTCTGTTTGCAAAGTTAGGACTGCTTGAACTGCCTTCCCTCAAATTGCTAAGTTCTTTTTTTCATTAAGCAGAAATAAAATTAACCAGTTACTCCTTCAGAGAATAAAATATCCCTAGTTAATGTCTAATGATGGTGTTTTAAGGAGAAATTTAATTAGGGTTCATGGATTTTGTCATGTTTCATGTAGCTTTTAGCGTTTCCCCAGGAAACCGTATTCGACATGGAATGAGTAGAAAGCACCCCTGTGTCTTTTGTCAGAAGATGTTGATGTGAATGGCTGCCCTTTGATGCTGGCACTGTGGAATTTAGGTATAAACATTTTGATAAAAGCTAAATTCCCAGCATCCTCACAACCCTTTGATGCCTCAACATTAACTGAATGAGAGGCCTTGGCACAGGGCAGGGACAGTAAATAGGGAGGCTGCTTCACTTTGCCTGAATAATTCCATTAGATGGTGGGGCCATTTCTTCTTTTTGGTGGGGGCAGTCCGTTGACTATTGTAGTTCATGTTAATCCAACACCCCAACTCCCACGCTGCCATAAAGGAGTGCGGTCTATCGGGATTGTTAATGGTGAGAACACAGAGCCTCAGTGCATGTGTCTGCAAGAAGAGCAAAGTCATTATCTGCGAGAATAGTAACAGCTGTCCTTTAGCAAGTGAGGGCGATTCATACCAGGTCTGTGCCATATACTCGTCACATATGTTTTTGAGTAATCGTTAGAAAAATGCTGTGAGGTAGGTGTTTATTTTACTTCTCCCTTTGCCCTCCTGCAGTCTGTTGTTCACACAGCATGCAGAGTGATCCTGCTCAATTGTAAGTCAGAGCCTGTCCCTCCTCTGCTCAGAACCTTCCAGCAGCTTCTCGTCTGTCTCAGGATAAAAGCCAAGGTCCTTGCTCTAACCAAGGCTTCTATGATTTCCCCCTCCCCTTTATCTCTCTGACTTCAGCCTTATTCCCTCCATTTATGTTGCTGGGTAAATCACACTGGTCCTGTGCTGTTTTCCTGAGACTCCTGCCTCAGGGTTTTTGTACTTTCTGTCCCTTCTCTTTGAAATGGTCTCTTCTGAAATAGCTGCGTGGGGAACAGCCCACTTTCTTCAGATCCTTATTCGAAACTCACTGCCTGGCCAAGGATTTTCCTAGCATTCCTAACTAAAATTCTACTTCCCACCCCAACATCCAACATTTCATAGCCTCCTTTCTAGCTTTGAATATTTTTTTGTATCAATTTTGGCTATTTGCTCTGTTAATTGTCTTTTGCATTAGAATATAAGCTCCACAAAGGTAGAGGTTTTTTTTTTTTTATTTTTTCTGTCCCCTTCCCTTCAAATTCAGCAACTAAAGCAGTGCCTGGATCCTATGAGATGAGGCTCACAATAAATCTTCATTGCTGAATGAGTTCATCCTTTCGGTTATCAAATATTCTGAGCGTTTACTCAGAGCTGGACATTATGTTGGACACTTGTAAAACCGAAATGTACCAGAAAGACAAGGTCTCTAACCTGATAGAATTTAAAAACAAGAGAGAAAATAAAACAATTAAGTGCCCATTTTTTATACATGGAGACTCTAAATTTCATAGATATTAACTAAATTTCTCAATGTCCACTGTTCTTAAGTGACACAGCTGGGATGAATGACCAGAAATTTAAAATTACAGTGTCAACCCTCTTTCCTTTGTGCTGTGCTGAGATTGACTTAAATACCTTTTTTTAAAAGACATTACTAATTGCACATGTTTGTGCTTACTCACAATGCCCTTCAATGAGCAGGAAATTTCTTGCTGTTTGCATCTATTGGAATTGTTCTCCAAGGTATTAAGGATTATCATTAGATGAAGCTCATCAATCATTATTATTGTAGATAAGCTTCTTTTGACCTGCCCTTCAAGAACATCAAAATAAGAATAACAGCTATTTCATCTCACTTGTTCTAAATGAAAAAAAGCCCTTTAGCTTATTATATGCACAGGACAATGTGAAAATAAAATCTTCTGCTAAGTGGCATCTTATCTCAGGGTTCACATTAGAAGTTCTTTTTGAAAAGGTTAGGTTGCCTATTAAATTTCTGCTTTAAATAGTAATTATGTATTTTTAAGCTTGGCATTTTTTTTTTATCAGAATGGATACTTAAAACAGGGATCTATTTAGAAGTCAATTTTTAATGTTAACTCTAATTTTGTTAGATTGGAGATTTTCACAGAGAAAAGAAGAGCTTTTCAAAAACTTAATTTTATGTGTGTGTTTTACGAAAAGAAATTAAGCCTCCTAAACAAAACTTTAGACAGACATTGATTGGTGTCTTAGGAAATAATTATATATGTTGTCCTGCAGAAATGCAGGAAATCTCTACATCTGGAAATATATCACGTCACAAGGGGAAGGCTTATCATCTCCACTGCTATTTGGTGCTATGGACTTGAGGCCATGGTTTACTCTCTGTAATGAGAAATAACAACAGATGCTGTTGGAAAATGTTCTTCCAGGTTCACGCTATACCTTATTGGAAGCAAAAAGACTTGGCTCTGGTAAGATCCTTATCCTATACATATCTTGGGATTTTCGATGAAAATGCATATGAACAGAACATGGTTATCTCTCCTTTCATTTCTTCATTTCTTTAATCCTTTCTATTTCAGTCTTGGCAAGGAGGGATCCTTTAGTGTGTAAATGCCATGAGCATTAGTGGGGGAGGTAAACTTTTTTTTTTTTTGGTAAATGTTGGTCTCTGAAGAAGAAAGATCTGCTATTCTTTTCTCAGGTTGGAACTGGGAATGGATCAAAGGACTAGTCGCAGGATAAAGCCAGGACCTGGAGGAGAAACAAGAGAGTGGGAAAGAGGAAAGCAAGGGACAGGGACTTCCAACTGACCCTCCGAGGTGTCCTGACATACGTAGAATCCTATGTCAAAGACATTATATATGTTATACTTGCTATTACCTTGTCCTTAGGCTCCCAGTAAAGACATGTTATCATATAACGTGAAAGTTATGTGCACTTCTCAAAAACCTGAGAAACAAATGCATTGGCCTAATCAAGGTAATATTAAGTTTAAAATAAATACACAGAGGAATGATAATTTGATATGGTTTTCCACATATCACGGTAGTTTTATGGAAAGTAGTAGGAACTGTAAAGGCTTAGAGATGGGTAAAATATTCATGTCAGATTTCTTCATTGTCATTAACACTGACATCAAAAAATATAAATTACTAAATAAGTTCAGTGTTGTCCTAGGTGAGAACTAGCACAATACTTCAGAGCGAAGTGTTCAGCCCTGGCCTTTGTGGTGCTACACAGGTATGGGATGATCGAGATCATTACTTTTCTAGATGAGATAAAACACGGTAGCATATTTTAGTCCTCTGAAATTAGTCACTTGATGGGTATGTTGCTCTTGGAATGAAAGTTTCCAAAGTCTTCTGAACAAGAGAACATAATATCTCATTAATGCAATCTTATAAATTCAAAGAAAATATAACACTAAATTTAAAAATTTCTACTTTTAAAAAGATAAGTTATGCCAACTTGGATTCTAAATGATTTTAAATGACCAACTCGGAATACAGAGAATGGAAAATCAGAATTATTACAAATGTTTAAAAATAAGGATAAATGGGCTCTGAGAGAAAGATCAATTTTGTCACACCTACTTTAGTTTCCCTGAAATTAGGTCTTTCTGCTTAATTTCAGTTTTGTTAGATATCCTGGTTGGGCGAGACAATGGCATAGCTGAATTCTGCATTGGTAAGTTGTATCTACATTATTTCCTTTTAATTGAATTCTTCTATATATTTTTCTGTTACTTGATTGGAAATAAATTTAACCCAATATGCAACAATAAGATATCTAAATGGTATACACAGAGTTTTCAGCAGAATTAAGATTATAACTGCTTGGACAATCTCAGGAGATCAATCATGCTAAAACTTACTCCAAGTACATGTTTCTGGAGTAGTCTGTCTATGTCCAACATTTTGATCACTGTGTACTCATCTACGTATTTTTAAAAACTTATAAGTCGAAAGTTTGTAGTCATCTTGGCCCTAAAACAACTACTTATGTCCATAAAACAATCGACTGCTACCTGCCAAATCACTGAGTATTGCTTAGATTAACCTCCTTTTATTGGGCCTTGAAGATACATGTTGATAATTGTTTTTACACACACACACACACACACACACACACACACACGCATATATCCATAACTGAACAGGAAGGGGGCAAGGAGTCATTTTACGTGTATTGGAAACTTTATTAAATGTTGGTCTTCATTTAGACAGTGCTGGCAAGAATACTTTCAACATTCTTCCCCATAATACCCACATAGAGCCAAACTTAGAAACCCTCCAACTCTCTGAGGAGTAAGGTCATTAAACAGATGAAAACTAAGGAAGCATCTGGAAATTATATCATCCCTGACAAATGTTCAAACTAGAGAAAGAGTAATTCATGTAATGTCTCTGCGTTTTCCTCTTGAGATACGAGAATTAAAGAGAAAACTCTACGTGGCTCTAGGGATGTGGAGACCATGAGTTTTACATAATGATAAACATTCAATGGCAGGATGGATGTGCATTCCTGAATCAGCTGCAGGCCATATGTTTTTAATGAAAAGAGTTGTCACACATGAGTATCCGTGAAAAAACTCTAATTTCTATTTTGGAAAGACAATGAATTCGTGTTTTAAATGTGGGCGTTTTGACCTGGAGAGTTCACCTCTCTCTCTAAGGAACTTGTATTTCATCTGGTCTCTAAAGCTTTTCTTAGAAATGTCTTGCGCCCCATTGCTAGGTGTTTCCAGCGAGGAAAGAAGCTTATCAATCAATGGGTTAGTGACTTGAACTTGGAGGCTCCTGCTTTAGAGTGTGTTATTTAATTTCTGAGTGACGCACAGTGTTCCCAAAACTGTAGAGGCTGCTTTGCACACTTTCTACTCATTAGAATATTTGAGAAGAGTTTTCCTTACTGGAGGGTTCACAAGATTTGGAACCAGAAAACCTAAGCAGAAATTCTATTTGTATCACTTTCTGGTTAATTGTTGAGCTTCTGTGTTACAATCTCCAAAACAGATGTCATCATAACGCTTACTGCGGAGGGTTCTGTTACTGTAACACACTGTCAGTGTTATTTCATCCCGCTCCTTCCTCCTAACACCCACTTTTTGAAATGTTCTGCTCCATTTTTTGTGAGTGCTCTGAAATTGTAAAGCATGTTTTCTTTTGGAAAAGTGCTTTATACTTAAGGTTGTCTTCATATGTGTGTTAGGTAGTAAGTATATTAGTCTAATATTGCTATAATAACACTGTGTAACAAACAGCCATAAAAAGCTCAGTTGCATAAACAAAATCATATAACTCTTGCCCATGAGATCAGCTAAGCTCAGGTGGACTTGGGTTCAGGCTGAGGGTTGGGTCCTGGCTTGTTCTATGTATTTCTCCCCTTTTTGTGGAACAGCAGCTTCCTGAGGCATGTTCTTTTCACGGCCAAAAGCAAGAGCACAAGACTGCAAGGTCACTGGCACTACTGTACATTTGCTAACATCACATTGGCCAAAGTAAGTCACACGCCTAAGCCCACATCAAGGGATAGTGAAGTATACCACACCTGCTATGTTACAGGTGTGATGGGTACTATTATTTCAGAGAATGAAAAAATTGGGACCAATAATTTAATTTTTTGATCAAGGTTTTAGGTGACTCGTTTCTCTTAAAGAGAAAGAAAATGTAATTAGGAATAGCAAACTTTTTTTTTTTTATTTCAGCATATTATGGGGGTACAGATGTTTAGGATGTTGCCCTTGCCTCCCCACTCCCCCCCAAGTCCGAGTTTCAAGTGTGTTCATAAAAGTTTTTTTTTAAGTTGATAATAGATCTAGGTATAAAGTTGTATTACAGGTATCACATTTAAAAAAAATTTCTATAAGCTCTAGGCAACTCTTCTCCCCTCGAATTGCACTGGAATCCACACATGAAACTTGAAATCTTGGCAGTGTTTGGATCTATCGATCATTGTTTTCATATCACTTTCCTTGGTATTTTATCTTTAAATTTTGAAGATCAAGGAGAGTGGAGAATATATGAGTATCTGGATCATGGGAAATATTCAACTTTAACAATCTTCATTAGTGCTTGAGTA
>NW_012135192.1:2679262-2679582 GCF_000956105.1 Propithecus coquereli | reverse complement strand
GGACAAGGAAGCCAGAGAAACAGGTATGCATGTGGTTGTAAATTAAGAGATCCGTTTGTGATTTATTAACCTTGAGATTGCCTTTGAATATCCAAGTGGAAATATCAAGCAGGCAGTTGGATGTATGAATATTGGTTTCAGGGAAGAGATATGTATGGAGACACAGTTTTGGAAGTGATTAGCATAGAGCTAATATGAAACTCATAGGACTAGATGAGATCACCTGGAAACAATAAATACTTGGTACCTGGTAATTAGCAGTTGGGTGAAGAATAAGAAACGAGCAAATGAGACTCAGGAGGAGAGGTCAGTTAAGTAGG
>NW_012135192.1:2677327-2677906 GCF_000956105.1 Propithecus coquereli | reverse complement strand
TTTCCACATCATTGACCTTAGTTCCAGCCCCTTTAGAGGCCAAGCTGATAGTGTTTAGCCCAAGTCCCCCACCTTAAATTGGGGCATGGACCAAATGCCCTGGAAGATGCTCTGACCTGGAAGATGGTAGGATTAACTCCCAGGAGCTGGACAAGGGTTAACCCTTTCTTTGGGTAATGTTGATTATTTACTGCACAGAGATCCAGAAAAGGGATGGAATTTCCTCAGTGTTATCCAGGCAACATGTGGTAGAGGCAAAATTTAAACTTGGGCCTTCTCTGATCTCAGAGCCTGAGGTCTAAGCCATTGGGATTTATAATTTTCATAACACAGTTAGCTAAAATATTGCTGAGGAGGAAAGAGCTGAGAATCATTTAACTTTTGGCAAGTTAAATAAATAAGCAGAGGATTAGATATTTTGAGGTTTAACTATCTTTTTGTTATATCATCTGCTACTTTATCATGGACCTATACCCCCAGTGTTTTATCATTTGCTACATTTTTATAAATAATTACCTATATCTCTAGATTTCATATTTTGTTTATTGTTACCTGTGTTTATTCTGGTGCCATTTCACA
>NW_012135192.1:2672312-2674187 GCF_000956105.1 Propithecus coquereli | reverse complement strand
TGTCATGAGATTCATCTAACATCGACATTTACTGAAAATCTATTAAGCACTGTACACTGACTTGTGCTGATGGTAATAATGACATTACAATAACTATATAGCCTTTTATAGACTTGTTTATTTTATATAAGTTGATCATCGTAAAAATCGTTTGCTATAAGTAAAGAAATATTGTCACATGTGAGGAAACTGAGGCACAGAGAATAAGAACAAGGAATAATTTTACAGTTCACACATCAAGTAAGTCTCACAATTCCAACTTGAACCCAGAATTTCTGACTATACATTTTGAATGATTTCGTCTAATCATCACTGCCCTTTATCATTTGATTTCAAGCTTGTTCTTTGAAAATAATATGTAATAACTAACACAGTAAATGCTAATTGTGTGTTCAATACTGTTCTAAGTGCACCAGATATATTGGTTTATTTAATCTTTATTAAATGATTAAATTTACCCTTGGTGGTAAGTGCTGGGTTCAGCCCCATTTGCATGAACTGAGGTCCAGTGAGGTTGAGTAATTTGCGCAAGGTTAACATAGCTAAGTAACTAGTGGAGCTGCGACTGAACCCAGGCATGTAGCTGGAGAACTCAGTCTCTTATACCATTAGGGCAATACACCTCTTCTTTAGCAATGCACTCATTCCTGCCTGGTTAATGTTAATTTTGCCTCATTAGCCTACTCCTTGTAGCAGGTAAAACTTTCATTAGAAACAAAGTCTATCTGGGTTTACTTGTATATCTAGAGGAAACGGGAAAGTGGCCCATCTCCTCTAGGTTTTAAATTCGGAAAACAAACTGTATACCGATTTTTCAGAGATGTAGTAAGTTCACATGCACAAATGCATGCGTTTGCAAAATTGTACAATTCTTCAAGCTGATCTGTTCTTTGCTGCTGTGTTAATGGAAATAAATGATTGGGACTGAATTTTATAGTCCACTTGCAAACTTCAGCCTATGTCCAACTATTCTAGGGTTCACTTTTATTGCTTTCCTTGGAAATGCCTCCAGTGTTTTACAACTATTATGCACCATGATATCCAGAGCTGACTAGAGCTTTGTAGGTGAAATTCTGCTCAGTATCATGAATCCTCTGAGCTTACAGCAAAATTACATTAGTTTTTTTCCTTCATCCTTCTGCTTCTGTATCGTAGTACAGGCCCATATATCATCTGTTATCCATTCTTTTCTCCAGGTCTTTTTGTCATTACTGCCTTCTAGGTGTTTTGGATTATTTTACCTAAGATATATTGTTCTCTTTGTCTGTAGCAGAATATTATTTTTCTATTTCCTTCCTCTTTTTCTAGACCACTTCCAACTTTAGAATCATTTAAAAATACATGCCCTGATTGCCTTTTTTTACATCATAAAGCATGTAACCTAAAACATTAACTATGACTGACTTATTGGTATAGCTACTTTCTTAATTTGGCTTTGGCTAGAATTTAGTAATTTTTTTTGTTTCTGAACAATTTCAATCATACACTCACCATTTTTGTTAATTGTACCTATTATGTACATGGTATGGTACTATGAGGAACATAAACATGAGTAAAGAGCCTATAGTCTCTATCACTTACATATAGGACTTGATCCTCAGCTACTTCAAATGCAAAATGGCATTAAACCTATTTTGTAGCATTATTGTGAGCACTAAGTCAGATGGAATCGTGAAATTTGCTGGCACATATGAAGCTTGAAAAAAATACCTGCTACCATTTGAATGTCAACTGCATGATAGACACTTTATAGACACATTTAATCTTTATAATAATAGGTTAATTTTATCCCTGCTTTTACAGATAATATGCCTGAAGTTAACTACCTAAGGTCACTTAATTGTGAGCAGTTGAACCTCTATCTGCCTGACTCCA
>NW_012135192.1:2669464-2670442 GCF_000956105.1 Propithecus coquereli | reverse complement strand
TTTTATTAATTCAATAGAATGATATAAATTTGTACTACATAAATCATTTATAAATTATTTGACATCTTGAAATAGATGTTTGGATTTTGATGATATAATTTGCATATATTTTCAATTAATATTAACTTTTTACTTCCTTTCCAAAGAGATTTGAACATATTTCATTATTGTGACCCTGATCTATGGACTCTGATTAATTTAGCATCTTAATTCTTGCTACAGAGCTGGAGGGTTTGTTGGAGAAATACTTGAGCACTATGTTGGAGGATCACTGGGCTTTATATTTGCTACTACTTAGATATGTGATCTTGCACAAGAAGGCACTTAACATCTCTAGGCTTCATTTTCTTTATGCGAAATTGAGGAGTTTGGAGAGGTTGACTTTAATGTGTTCTGTCTTTTCTTTAAAACTTTGCTAAAGAATCTAGACAAATCTACATAGAAGTTTAGAGTAATTGTGCTTATATTTCCCTATTGCCTCTTTCTTCTTCCCCTCCCTCCCTTCCTTCCTCCCTCTCTCTCTCTCGTTCTTTCTTTCCTTCCTTTCCTTCCTTTCCTTTCTCTCTTTTCTCTCTCTCTTTCTTTCTTTCATCTTTCTTTTACATGGGATATTTTTCCTAGATGTGTAAGTCAAATGAGAGAGTTACACCTAATTCACACATGAAGTTTAGGTAATGGCTATTTAAAAGTGTGTATGTATGTACATGATCTCGTGCCCAATAATAAGAATAATGAATATTTATTTACTGCTTACTGCATTCCTCATTGTTCTTAGTGCTTTATATGTATTAGTTCATTTAATCCTCATAACACCTTTATATAATATTGTTAATTGGCATTTTATAGATGAAAAATCTATGGCAAACATATTTAAGAAATTTGCGTAGGATCACACAGCTAACGAGTGGGGGGGGATCCAAGATTTAATTTAGATTGTCTGCTCAGAGCCTCATCTCTTAACTATTATGATAATCTGCC
>NW_012135192.1:2665315-2667904 GCF_000956105.1 Propithecus coquereli | reverse complement strand
ACTCTGTCTCCAAAAAAAAAAATTGTTCTCCATCCTTCAGGTGCCTTAGTTTACTGGGGACAATTAAGGTATACATCTCTAACATGGTTCAGAAAGAGCAGTTTTTATTTTCTCTTCTGAGAAAAGAAGAAATTAGACTAGATAGTCTCCAAAATTTTTTGCAGCCCTAAAATTTGACCTTCGAGTGTATATATAAGGGTCAAAATTTTGTAATATGAAACTTAATTATGTAAGTATAGAATGCATATGATGACCCCAGCAGAGGAGTTCTTACAGAAGAAAGAATTCTTTAGACTCGTTCTTATAGATGCTTAGTATTTTGTAAATAGGGACAACCATGGTTCATTCAGGACCCCTGTACCTCGCTCCGCATTTACACAGCAAACTATACTGATCCAGAGAAACAGAAGAATCAAACAGATTTATAATAAAAAGAATAGCCTATTAGGTATCTCTATCAGGGGGAAGTCAGACAAATTTCAAATAGAGAGGATTGGAATAAGAAGTGAAGAGAGATGGGCTGAATTTGGAAAATGTTTTGGGTTAAAAGTTGGGAGTAAAGGAGAAAATGTATTATGGAGAATATTGAAAATAGTAAAAATAGAGAAGATTTTATCATGTGTTTCAGTGCATTGAATATGTCTTGATCCTACCTCTGCCATCCTGCCCCTTGGTGGGAGATAGTGAAAATGAGAATCACTTTCATTTACAGTTTTTCTGTCATTTAAAGTTATGAACAGATTTGGCTGAGTGAGAATTCACTTGTAGATGGGGTGCAGTTTTTATAGTCTAAACAAGATGAGGACATTCTAGGAAGTGAGAGCAATTTGAGGAAAGAGAAGGGGTGAAAGTCATAAATTATGCTAATTATAAAATAATTAGGCTTTTCTAGGAAAAGTTGGTATTTTATGTTGGAGACATTTGGGAAATGAATTTAGCTAGGTACACTGATTGCGGACTCTGGTGAACTATGATGATTATATTCACAAGCTGACTTTTAATATACTCAAGAACTCTGATGGCCTCCATTATACTTACCACTATAATCTTATAATATAATGGATATTTTTATTTATTTCTGGGATTTATACTAAATTTTGCAGCAGTGTATGGGATGAACAATTACAAGGAAAGCCTCAAGCACGCAGAATAGCAGTTATAAAAATTTACTTCTAAAAGCATGATATTTGCACTAGCATGTTGACAGTGTGGGCATAAAGTGGAGATGGAGGAAGACAATTCCAAGTAAGAATGATGAGACTAAATGATTAAATAGATTGTTAAGAAAAGGAAGAGTCAATGACAGCTTCCAAGTCTTGAGCATGGGGAGAGTGGGATGGTTGGATGATATTAAATTTCCTGAGGATGTCATATCAAAGTGAGATTTGAATTATGAATAGGAAATAGTTGGATTAAGGGAAGGTGAGAGTAGAGGAGTTGGGTTGGTTTCATTAAAATACAAGTATCATGTTATGAGTTTGGAGGGATAGGCAGGAGGATGACTATGTAGAACATCATAGGCTGTGGTAAGGATTTTGGTGTTTATCGTAAAGGCACTGGGAAGCCAATAAGGGATTTATACAGAAGGGTGGTCTGACTGCTGTTAGGAAAGACTATTCTGGTTTCGACATAGAGATCGGATTGCAGAGGTTGGTTGAAGGTAGGGAAATTCCAGGAGTGGATGTAGATGACAGTAAGGATGCTACTATGGTAGGCTGGGCTAGAGGGGATGGCGGCTGGAACTAGAGTAGAGAGAGGCAGAAGAGGTTGCCAGTGGGTGATTACAGAGTGAAGAAGTAAAAGGGCCTAATGATGGACCTTGAGGATCTAATGCTTAAAGGCCAGGAAGATGAGAAAAAGTCTTCAAAAGTGACAGGTAAGAAATGGTCAGCTAGACAGGAGGTCAACATAATGATAGGTCTTCACAGGAGATAAAGGAAGAGATAGGAGAATGTGTTGTCATGGAGACAAAGGAAGAGAAGTAAAATAAGTTTCTGTACAGCTCTGCATCCTGAGAGATGTTGCTAGGCAATGAACTCTGATCCAGGTACCACCACCACAGCACACCATGGCTGACTTTCTGCTATTGGACATGAGGTACTTTGACCACTCCTGGAATGGATTCTCATTGCTAATTCCAGATACAAGTCCCTAGTGGTTGTATCTTACTGGCAAAGGGCAGGTCATGTTCCTGTAACCTAGTCTCCTAGAGTCAGGGAAAACATATACCTGGCCTTTTTGTTTCTATAATTAGAGACAGGGCACAGCCTTCCAAAAGACTCAACTAGTGGCTTATCTACCTAATTTAGGAAGGAGAGATCAGATGAAAGGTAGGAAGAAAACAATCAATTGGAAACGTCCACTACATTAATCTTAAAAATCATTTTATCTTAGAAGATTTTTTTGATCCTTCTTTTCATCTTGGCAGTTGATCTTGGAGTTGATTGCCTCCTCTTGCTAGCAGCTTGTCTTGCAAGCATCACAGTTGATCCATTTATCCATTAAATATTTTATATGCACCCACACTGCATCATGCACTGTGCAAGGGGTTGGGTATGCAAAGATAAGAAGATGTAATTCCTGTTCTCC
>NW_012135192.1:2664438-2665265 GCF_000956105.1 Propithecus coquereli | reverse complement strand
TAAAATGTATATAGGAAATAAATATATATAGGAAACGCACTAGAATGGCTAAAATGAAGACTGACCATAACAAACATTAGTGAAGATGTCAAGCAATTAGAATTCTTACACACTGGCAATAAGAGCATAAATTGGTACAACTTCTTCAGAAAAGTATTTCCCAGTATCTAATAAATCTGAACACATAATTGCCCTATGAACCAGCAATTCCATGCTCAGGTTTATTCCTGTCAGAAATATGCATGTATGTGTGAACAAGAATATCCATAGCATCACCATTCATAAGAGCCAAATACTGAAAAGAATCCATATGTTTATTAACAGTAGAGTGAATAAATAAATTGCGACATTGTTATGATCGATCATTCAGAAATGAGAATAAACAAACAAGTAACAACATGATTCAATCTCACAGATTATATAACGCTGTGCAAAAGAAACCAGACACCAAAGAGTACATAATGTATGATTCCACTCATATGAAGTTCGACAAAAGACAAAACTAATCTATGTTATTAGCAGCCAGGATAGCATTTACCTTTGGAGGGTAATAACTGCAGGGGATATAAGGGAAATTTGAGTTCCAGTAAATTTCTGTATCCTGATTGAGTTGCTGGCTACAGAGATGTGTGTTCACTTGGTGACAATTCATCAAGCTGTACACACTATTCTTGCACTTTTAATATAAATGTTATAATTCAATAGAAAGATTTCATTACAAAAAAGCTGTGGAGGGGCTTAAAGAACACTAGTACGATACACTCCCGTGGCCCCATCACTCATTGTAAGACGAATACCATTATCTTTGATGCCCTTTCTGCACCTTT
>NW_012135192.1:2663215-2664388 GCF_000956105.1 Propithecus coquereli | reverse complement strand
ATGACCCAGCAATTTCACTCCTGGAATTTTACCCAGAAGAAATCAAAGCATATATTCACAAAAAAACTTGTGTAAGAATGTGAAAAGAATACTTTAGGGATATCCCAAATAGCCCTAAACTAGCCATCAAAGGGGCACTAGATAAACCATATTACACAAATAAAATGATGCAATGGACTATTACTCAGCAATGTAAAGGACTGAACTTCTAATGTGTAAAGTGACATTAGGTTGAGTGAAGAAGCTTTATATAAGAATGAATACTGTATGATTCCATTTATGTGAGCAAAGTGAATTTACGGTGAGAGTCAGAACAATGGTTGCCTTTGTACACAAAAAGCAGAAATTGAGAAACAGCAAGAAGAAACGTGCTGGGGTGATGGAGACTGGTTTGAGTTACTTGGTTGTATGCATTTCTCATAGTTTCTCAATTTTCACAATTAAGATTTGTGTATTTCATAGATGACAAATTTTTAACCTCAGAAAAATCAAATGAAAATTGTATTGAAGGGTTTTAGGGTGATGGATATTGGTGTCTACAACTTACTTTTAAATGTGACAAAAATTATGCTGGATTAATGGATAGATAAATGGACAGATATAGGAGAAAATTATTCTAAAAATAGATAAACAACATAAAGTATAGGTGGTAGTATATAGTTGAATACTATACAATTCTTTCAACTTCTCTATAGTTTTGAAAATTTTATAATAAAATGGAGGGAAAAAAGACTATGTAAGTGGTGTAACTACTGTTTTTTCTTCTAGTCATTCCCTCAGCAAATTAAGTGCTTTTTATGCACCATGTGCTGGTCTCATGAGTACTTCTTTAAAAACCAGAGTCTTTGGTAGTGGATAGGGTGGTAATGGGCAGTTTGTTTTCTTCCCATTTGAGCTGTGGAAGAAATCGTATTCTATCTCAGTAAATATCACGGATGGAGAAATTGAATCAGAGGATGATACCTGTGAAGATACAAAATGGAAATTATTTAAATAGGACAGATATGCTGGGGATAAAGCTGTGAAACTTGTGATCTTGCTGAAGTTTTCTTTCCTAAGGATGGCCTTGCTATGTGTTTGTTTATGGCTTATGCTTCAGGGATATAGACAAGTTCTCTAAATAAACCACATCCTTATTAATTGATTCATAGGCTAGTCAATGTAAAAAAATTC
>NW_012135192.1:2646682-2650809 GCF_000956105.1 Propithecus coquereli | reverse complement strand
GTTAAGGACACTTGAAAGAGAAACCCAAACAATAAGTAGATGAAAAAGAAACTTTATTCAAAACAATTGGTAATGCTCAAATATTCCATTCGAACTACATTTTGGAAAAATGTTATGTTATGTAATGATTCAATAAATCCTTTTTCATCACTTAGATTTAAATTAGAGGGAGGTAAGAGTATATTCAGATAAAAGTGGAATATTGAAAAAAATTAAAGTGTAATATTCAAAGGCCATTTTCACTGGAGTTAGGTGCTATTTCATTGTGGTTTTGATTTGCAATTCCTTGATGATTAGAGAATTTGAGCATTTTGTCATATGTTTATTGGCCATTAGTCTATCTTATTTGGAAAAGCTTCTGTTCATGTCTTTTGCTCACTGTTTAATGGGGTTGTTTGATTTTTTTCTTGTTGATTTGTTTGAGTTCTTTGTAGACTCTGGTTATCAGCTCTTTATCAGATCTATATCATGCAAATATTTTATCCCATCCTGTAGGTTGTTTATTCATTCTATTGATCATTTCTTTGGCCATACAGAAGCTTTTTAATTTAATAAAGTCCAATTCATTAAGTTTTGTTGTTGCTGTGATTGCCTATGGGGTCTTCTTCATAAATTCTTTGCCTAGGCCGAAGTCCATAAGAGTTTTTCCAACATTTTCTTCTGGAATTCTTATAGTTTCATGTCTTAGGTTTAAGTCTGTTATCCATTGTGAATTAATTTTTGTGAATGTTTCAGTCTTCTACATGTGGCTATCCAATTTTCCCAGCACCATTTATTGAACAGGAATTATTTTCCCCAGTGTATGTTTATGTCTGCTTTGTCAAAGATCACATGGAAATAAGAGGATGGTTTTTTATCTGGGTTCTCTGTTCTGATCCATTGGACTATGTCTCTGTTCTTGTGCCAGTGTTATGCCGCTTTGGTTACTATAACCTTGCAGTATAGCTTAAAGTCTGGTAAATTGATGCCTCCCAATTTGTTCTTATTGTTTAAGGTTGCTTTGGCTATTCAGGGTCTTCTCTGGTTTCAAACAAAGAGAAGAACTATTTTTCCTAGAACTGCAAAAAATGACATTGGTATTTTAATGAGAATTGCATTAAATCTGTAGATCACTTTGGGTAGTATAGACATTTTAACAATGTTGATTCTGCCAATCCGTGAGCATGATATGTTTTTCCATCTGTTTACATTCCCTGAAATTTTCTTTCTCAGTGTTTCATAGTTCTCCCTGTAGAGGTCTTTCACCTCCTTAGTTAAATATATTCCTAGGTATTTTATTTGATTTGTTGTTGTTGTGAAAGTTATTGAGTCTTTGATTTGATTCTCAGTTTGACTGTTGTTGGTGTATATGAATGCTACTGATTTGTGTCTGTTGATTTTGTAACCTGAAACTTTGCTGAATTTATTTATCAATTCCAGGAGTCTCTTTGCATAACCTTTGGGATTTTTTAGATATAAGATTGTATCATCAGCAAAGAGTGATAGTTTGATTGCTTCTTTCCCCATTTGGATGCCCTTGATTTACTTCTCCTGTCTGGTTGCTCTAGCTAGGACTTCCAGCACTATGTTGAATAGAAATGATGATAGTGGACAACCTTGTCTGGTTCCAGTTCTAAGAGGGAATACTTTCAATTTTTCCCCATTCAGTATGATGTTGGGTGTGGATTTGTCATATATGGCTTTTACAATTTTTAAGTACGTCCCATCTATACCTATTTTGTGAAGTGTTCTTATCATAAAAGCATGCTGGATTTTTCTCAAATGGTTTTTCTTCATCTATTGAGAGAATCATGTGGTCTTTGTTTTTGCTTCTATTTATGTGGTGAATTACATTTATAGATTTGCATATGTTCAACTATCCTTGCATCTCTGGTATGAAGTCCTCTTGATAGTGGTGGATTATTTTTTTGATGTGCAGCTTAATTTGGTTTGTTAGGATTTTATTGAGAATTTTTGCATCTATATTCCTAAGGGATATTGGTCTGTAATTTTTATCTACTTATTAACCATTTGTATACCTTCTTTGGTGAAATACCCAAATACATTGCTCATTTTTTAATTGGCAATTTGGCTTCTTATTGAGTTGTATGAGTTCTTTACATTTTTGGGGTACAAGTCTCTTATTGGATATAAATGTGCATATACTTTCTCCTAATCAGTAGCTTATCTTTTCAATTTATTAATGATATCTTTTGAGGAGCAAAAGTTATTCATTTTGATGATATCCAATTTATCAAGTTTTTCCTATATTGCTTGTGCTCATGGTGTTGTAGCTAAGAAATCTACACCTAACCCAAAGAAACAAATATTTGCTTCTCTGTTTTCTTCTAGGAGGTTTATTTCTATGATCAATTATGACTTACTGTTTATATACAGTTTGAAATAAGGGACTAAATTCATCCTTGGAATATGGATATCCAATTGTACTAGCACCATCTGTGGTAGTTACATTGCCTTCGCACCTTTCTCAAAAATCAACTGACTGTGAATTTTAAAGTTCATCTCTGGATTCTTAATTCTTTCCCATCAATCTATCTTTATCCTTACGTAAGTATCATGCTATTTTGATTATTGTAGCTTTGTAATAAGTTTTGAAACTGAGAAGCCTAAGTCTTCTAACTTTGTTCTTTGTTTTTAAGATAACTTTGGCTATTCTTTTTTGCTGTTTTAAAGAACATTTCTTTATCCTTAGACCATGAAAAGGCATTATTTATGTGCTTATCATCTCTACCAGACGGTAAGCCTCTTTAAGGAGAAAAGTTTTTCTTATTCATTTCTGTATCTTTAGCAGCTGGTACATTGTACAGCCTCAAAAGATATTTGTTGAAGACATAATATTCTCATTATGAAAGATGGCATTTTGACTACCCAGTGTAATATAAATTCATATATACTGAGGAGGTTGGTTAGGCTGCATTAGAAAGGTCACTGGATTAAGAAGAGGGGAAACCCTGCTGTCAGTCCCTGATCTGCGAAGAACAAGTGTTTGACCTTGGCAAAGTGATGAACTACTCTGCGCCACAGTACAGTTTCCACATCTACAAAGATGAGGTTAATGCTACTTGTTTTCTAGGATATCTTCTGAATCTAAGACATTTTATCAATATTAAGAAAAATAATATTTTACTGATCAATTTCTATGCAACGAGCAATGTAATAAACAAAGAGATAAAAGAAATGTAAGGGACAGACCATGTTGTCAGGAATTTACAATCCAAATCAGGTGATGGGGCACACGTATCTAAAATAATGCTGTATTTTCAACTTTTATAAACATCACTCTGTTAGAATAGTACATTTGTTTTTCTTTTATGCCTTACCTTTGAGCTAAACAGTTTTCTTTTGTATTAAATATTCAGGTATTGGATATAATTTTGCAGAATTCCAGTTCTACTTGGCACATCATCAGCATATTCATTTTAATTTATAAAGTTTTCTTATTACTCCAGCTTATAATCAAGCATAGGGATGTAGGTACATTAGCATTCTTTGTTCCTATGCCTTAACTTATGTGGCAGAATAATTATCTCACATGCCATATTTGGGATTAGGAAATGAGCACAAAGTTGTTTAAATCCAGTGAGCACACTTCCTCTGCACTTTGGTCAGAAATGTATGCAATCTAAAAATGTGAGAGGAAGAGAGAAATGAGATGAATAACCCAAATATAGTAGCTTATTTCGGAGATCATTTACGATTACAGCAATCAAAGCAACCACTTCTTAAAAATCTGAAGTTGGCAGCTCTGCTTTTATGGTTTACATGATTTCTCTTTGAATATAAATGTGGCATTTTAGCCAGAAGGTCCTATGATGTCTATTTGGGAATGTATTGCTATAAAAATTCATGGAAGCCATCAATAATTAGTTACTTTTTAATGAATTTTGAAAAATAAACCTCAGTGGGAGCTACTTGGAGAAAAAAAAGTCATACCTAAAGGAGTAATCGATTTACGGGAAGAGATACATTTTGGGTAGAGATTGTGAGTAGGGTCTTAGATTTTTGATAAACCAATTAATGAAGAGGAATGATACATATGAAGATATTGGGAAAAGATTTAAATTTCTTGATATTTTGACATAAATATTGATATACATGAAGATAAAATAAAACTTATAACTTGCTAC
>NW_012135192.1:2597991-2645562 GCF_000956105.1 Propithecus coquereli | reverse complement strand
GTGGTCTAACATTAGTTTCAGCATTTTTAGCTATTCCTCTGCTAAAATATTAGAAACATATGCAAGTTTCTTTCTACAGAGCTTAGTACTTACCCAAGCTCAAGCTATTTAAGACTTTATTAAAATCTTCAGCTCCTTTACATAAAATATACATTATCATGGAGAAATTCAGTGTTAGTAATTTTCTTACAACAATTAGATTCTAAAGAGAGTATGCAAGGCAAAAATCACAGAGTTAAATTTACCAAATTACTCTTGAAAGTCCCTTAAATAGTCCATAACAAGTGAGATGCTCACCCCATAAGAGATAAAGGAAAACTGAGCCAAGGTGGGGGTGAGAGCAGAATCATGTTTCTCATTTCATACTCACTCTGGGTCAAATGCTCACTGAGAATGGTGAGGATGCCTATGGCACTATTCAGACTGATACTCAGCCATGATAGGTTTATATTCAAATTATCGATATTTTTCTTTTTCCACTAAGTCTTTCCTGAATTAGATCACATTAAGAATAAAATTGGCATATGGTCTCAATTGAATCCTTAGGATTTTATGTAGCATCTAATTTGACTAGACTAGAAATCTGTGTGGAAGTATAACTTGGCCAGGTTAATAAAGTTGAATTGCAACTACTTCCTCAAACTCCAAGCAGAACCTCATTTTTTTCCTTCTCAATCATTTGGATAACGGTGATCTTATAAATTGGTCTGCGGTCATTGGCATAGCTGAATATCAACTCTAGCTGTTTGCCGTCTGAGCCTAGGCATAGATCCATTAATACAAGCTCACAATCATCAATATGTGTTAAAGATGCACTTGGGCATTTGGGGGTATGTGTCAGCTATGAAAATTGCCTTTATGTTGAGCTAGAAGTAATCACTTTATGATAATAAAATGGATATTTTAAATGCTTCTTTAAAAATTTTGTGTAATACAGAAAGATTTCAGCATTTGCCATTTTTTTCCTACAATGTCTGATTTGCTACATTTATTCTTTATTTGTCTTCCCTGCGAATACATTTACTGCCAATGTTTTTAGCAGTATTGTTAGCTTCATTGCATAATTAGTGGTATTCAGCTGCTGCTTTTTAGCCTGAAAGAACTGTAATTAGTTTTCATTCGCTAGTGGCATTTATGCAGTATCAGGGTCATTCTCAAAAGGTATAAAGACCATAATTCTATCACTAGGCTTTAAATCCTTAAAAATGTACAAGTCTATTCTGTTCATCTTAAGTAATAAAAGAGAGCATGAGCTACAAATGGTAGAATTTTATTCTGCTCAGAAGACAAAAGCATATTACAAGATTTGAATGAGTGATGTGTGTGTGTACAAGGTATCAACTTGTTTTCTGTCCCAAATGGGAGATTTAATTCCTACTATTTAGTTGGTAAATTCTGAGTAACTCAAAATATGTTTAAGAGATCTATTGTTTTATACTTTCTTCACTTACTGTGCTATCTGAAGCAAAATATTTTTAGTTGGCAAAAATGTGTGTTTGCACGATCAAGCCCTCCTGAGTTCAAAACCCACTTCATTTACTAAATAGCCCCTAAAGGGTTAATTGTGAAGATTAAATTCAATGATGATTGTAAAGCACTTAGGACAGCACTTACAAATATTGGTTACTATTGTTACTTTATAGTTGCACCATCAATTACTCATAAGTTTTTTAAGGATGGTCAAAAGGCTCTGTCCAGAGGACTTGAGGTCAGAAGGCCTTACTAGGGTCAAAGTGTTCTGGAATTCTAAAGAGGGAAGACCCAGATCACAGTGAGTGTGCAGTGTGTATGTGTGTGGTGTGGTGTGGGGTAGTGTATGAGTGTATGTGTGTGTTTAGGGTGAGGTGTGGAGTTCTGAATTCTTGTGGACATCTCGGGAATCACTTCATCTCCAATGGATCAATGCTCTACACGTCCTGTCCAGTGAGTCCAGTTGCTCAGCTAAACGAGGCTTTTTCACTCTTTCATTTTCATCATCCACTTCTGGGGCTCTTACATATTGGCTATATGAATCCCAGTGTAGTCGTCGCTGCCTCTCTTTAACAGAGTTTATATACTGATAATGCTTTCAGAATTTGGAAATAAAAGTTCTGGCTGCGAAGCAGCCCTAGAGAGAGCAAGAATTAGGAAGGAAGAGTCAAAAACATCTACATGCCTACAATCTGATAATAATGGTACTACCAACACTTAGGCAGGTAGCTCTTGCTCAGAGCACCTAGCCCTGCACAAGGCTTTTTACACACTAATTCACTCAATCCTCACAGCAACTCTGTGAGGCAGAAAATTGTATTATCCCCGTATTATAGATGAGGAAACTAAGGCAATACAGAAGTATTGGAATCAGGCACAGAATTTCTGTTCTTCATTGATATTCTATGCTACCTCTATGTAGTAGTTATAGGATTTTCATTTTTTAGCTTACCACTGACCAATAAGGGAGAATCAATCAGCAAGACTTTTTTAAAATTACGTATCAATTTTTTAAATTAAAACTATAATATGATTTTTAATCCCTACAAATATCTTTAGACAATTGGACTCTTAAAATGTTGTCATGGACTGCTTTTATACAGAAATAAAAAGAAATGGATAGTTTGACCCATCATTTGAATTATTCAAGCAAAAGAATATAAATCTACTGTTGAGGAAAACAGGTTGAGATTTTGGACTAAGTAACGAATATCAAAAGTACTGATCAATTCACACAATTCTATGTTAGCAGATCTTGGAGTGAAGATACCTTGCTTTGAAAAGATTTTCTATGTGATTTTTTTTCCTTTAATTTCAATGTTTTAATTATACACAATTAAAATATATTACCAGGAATGTGAAGATTCTTATTTTTCTTTCCAGCTGTGGAGGCCAGAGAGAAGAAACTGTCTGAGTTGGAAATTTTTTTTAGCTAGGGAAGAGGAGTTAGGAAATGAGGGCTAACGTAACAGAGAAAAACAGACTAGAGCATAATTCTGGCTAATCCTTTTCTTGATAATTGGCTAAAAACTAGTGAGTTCATTGTTTATTAAAATGACTCGTCTTTAGTAAGACTAAATTTCTGTAAGAAAACATTGAAGGTCTTGCCAAAACCCTTGAAGGAATTATCATGGGCTGAAAACAGGTAGTCAGTGGGCCGCAACTACACACTTGAATCACCTTTCTTCCCTCTGCATTTTCTTTGAATAGCGTCAAATACAGTGTTGTATGCGGAGCAGGGGTGACTAAAGGCGGACGCAGAGGTTCAAAGCATGGAAAGCAGCATCATACAGTGGGAAGTGCACCAGACTCGACATAAGAATGCCTGAGTACTTATTCTTGCCGTATCTCTTATTCCGTGTGTTCCTTGGGCAAATCAAGGCTTTCTCATCTGTAAAATGGGCTAATACATATGCTGCTAACTCTACAGAATTGTTATAAAGAAAAAGAAAAGAAAGTGAACTACTACTTCATGAGTCTTTTGAAAAACTGTTATAGAGAGGAAAAGTAGAGGGAATTGTGGGCATCGGGATGGGAATGCCAACAGCAAAATGCAACAGAGAAGTTCACTGAGATAGGCAGTTACTGTAGGCCAGCAGTTCAGCCCTGACTGCACATCCTCTGGGCTTATTTTAAAACATATTAATACTTGCTTCCCACCTCTAGAATATCTGATTTAAATATTCTGGGGCAGGGCCCAGCTTTGAATTCCACCCCCTGCCCCCCAAATTTCCTAGGTGACGCTAAAGAGCAATCATGGTTAAAATCCCTGCTGTCAGGTTTTGAAAAGAAATTTTAGAATTTGGGAAAATGGATACATTCATATTTTTAGCTTGAAAAATTAAATCCATCCTGTTACAAATAAGTTTAAAGTAAATGAAATTCATGAAGATACAGTGTTGACAAAAAGAGGTGATCTTTAATTAGAAATAGTGTCAGAGATATAGAAAATATCTTTCATAGTTGGCAGTCCCAGGCCAAAGTGAAACAACTACACTTACCTAACTTTTAAGATAATTTTTCACATTAATGAGCCTTGGAAGCCAGGCTCATGGAGCTCCAATTACTGAAAGGGCTTTGAAAGTGTGATACGATACATCATGAGAAAATATAATATCTCTGTTAAAAGGAGGGTTGAGGTAATAAAATTATCATAAACAACTTGATTCAGTTATGCTACGGAACATCTAGTGATTAAAAACTTCGATCCCTGTAGCTTCAGAGTTTAAATTCAATTCACTTATATTTTTGCACCATAGCTAATTGTATTATTTGAAAATTCAATGATATGTAAAATATAAAGGCAGCAATTTAAAACTAAATGTATATCTGCTCTAGGATGTCTCAATTTGCTGCTTAATTTGAATAAATTTGGAGACTGTTAGAAAGTTGCTAAGAAGAATTAGTTTTAAAACATTTGGGATTATTTTCCCTCAAACATAATGATGCTTAAAATAGAAAAGTGCTTGAAATTATAAAGTTTTATGTTCTGTCCTCCCATGGACTCTAAAATAAGACTTCCCTTTGCCTATTACCTTTTTAACTGAGCAGAAGAATTCTTTGGAAGGGACCACAGATTATCTTGCCCAGTTTGCAGTAGAAGAAACCGAGGCCAGGAAACACCTAAGTGACAGTCCCAAAGCCACACAGCTCATTCAGAGATAACTTAGACAAATTTCTTAGCTCCCAGTCTTCTCTGTCTCATTCTGGAGAAGCCTGATAAATATTGATTGGATATCATCTGGGACGGACCTTGCACTTGGCAATGTATGGCTGGTTTTAATCTCATAAATGTACCAGAGATTTTCAGAGAATCCCTTGCTGATGTGTCTAAACTTCTGGCAGCTGATTAGTGGGAATTTTCCTTGCTCTTATTTGGGGTCTTTTGAATATCTTAAAGCATCCCTACATTTTAGGGTTTAAATGTTGGGGTGTGTTTAAGATTCCAGCAGCATTCTGTACAGAAATGACTTTAGCTACCAGGAACCTAATCAACCTGTAGAGGTTAAGGTGAACTGCTGTTAAGCGTCATATCATTAGAAGGTTGATACATATAGAATTTGACTCACTGCACTTTTGATATCACTGATGATCTGATAATTTTAATACCACTTTAACCAGAATAAAAGTTATCATGTCACTATCTACCTACTTTCAGATATATTATCCTGGTGGTTCGTATCTCACTTCTACTTGGCTTCCCAAACTCCCTACTCCCAAAGGGGGCTACGTGGCACTAGCCCTGTCACAGCCATTACCATATCCCATTTGCTAAACTGATAGATTGGATTATGCTAGTGTACAAAGATAGAAAAATAATCAAGCTTGAAACATGTGTTTTCCAACTCTGCATATACTTGCTACATAATTACTAATGGCTATGTGAAATATTTTATGTCCCATAAAAATGTGGCAAGAGAAAAAAGAAAAACAATAGGATAGACAGTGTTTTAAATCTGAGTATCTAAAGATATAATGCTATTATTTAAGAAACCCAAACAATTCTTACCAGCAAGCATGAATTTGTAAGTGCCTTGACTCATAGCTGTGTAAGGAAAATTAATGCAATGGGTACAATGTAAGACTACGTGAAATCCCAGGTCTATTGAAAATACTTTCATCATTTGAGCATCAAAGGTAATCCATTCTTCTGTCTTCTATCATGTTTCAGATTCTTCTATTTTCAGAGATTGGCCCCATAACCACTGCAGGCTTCAGCAGAATGAGTGTCAGTCTCCTCTTAGGAGCTTTAGATAGAGAATAATTGTCAGTGGACTCTTTCAGGCTCTGCCTGAGGCTAGTTTCTCAACAAAAGAGCTAGCTACACGAGATTTTGACGGTGCCACCTTCTGTCATTTTTGCCGTGACAGAATTGTGTCAGTTTTGAATAAATTTTCATTTAGGGTTTTCCTCTGACAGAGATTGGGATGTCGGGTGGCAGCATGACCATGAAGAATTATTAGTAATTTTATATAAGCTTGGTTAATCACTCTGTATGTCTTCTGGCCAAGTCTCCAAAGACTTGTGTCAGAATCCCAGGGAAAGGGGGCTGACACAGAAAGTGATCCGGAGAAGACATATCCATACGAAACTAGCATCCACGGCCTTATGGTGTTGTTGCCTAGCAACAGAGCTCAACCGCAGGAACTGGGATGAGTTAGAGAGCAGCTATGCCCTCAGCACAGAGCATATTACTGCAGGCCAGAGTTCCTGGTTTCAGTAGAACTAATAGGACCACCAAGAGAAGAGGCAACAGCTGGCACTGGAATACAGTAGTAGAAGCAGAAAGCTACTTGGAACAACAGAGAAAATGGAGGATAAAACAAGTCAGGAAAGGATGGTAGCTACAATCACGTGGTGAAATCAGGGGAAACTAGTAGCCTTCTTGAACTAGTTGGAGAAGGTTTTATAACTTGAATTCTAGCTACTTTCACTCTCTGCGCTAAGCCAGGGAGTAATTTTTTGTTTACTGGGTCAATTATGCTGTCCCAGATGTGGCCTGGGGAAACAGAAGTTACATGTTTATTTGTAAGTTGAGGTTGCTCATTGTAGTTAGTTGTAGAGTTATTAACAGTTATAAAAATTCAGATTTTATTGTGACTACTATTATTATTATCATTATTATTTGTGGTCTCTTAATGGTGATACTTTCTTATGATAAATATCTGATGTCATTTAAAAATAAAGTTGAATAATAGAAATCAATGAAATCAAGATGGACAATGGACATCAATGAAAATCCCTTTTCAGGTCATCTGGGTAAATATTTGCCTGTAGGCTCTACCTTGAAGTTTGACCAGAATGTTCTTAAATAAATAGGTCTGGGATACTTTGTAGAGTTTGCTTTTAGATTTTATATAATACCAAGGGATATTTTTATCATTTGCACATCAAGAGCATTTTATTTTATTTTTGAATAGGAAGCAGCTTCCATAATCAGAAGAACTTCATGGCACACATTCAGTTAAGAACTCCACTAACAAAAATTTCCCTAATATTTTACTTCCTTGAACAAAGATCGTGACTCCTTTATAGATCTTCAAAGAGCACTGTGACCTCTTTTTAATATATGTTATTAGTTTCCCTTTCAAATAACATTTTGAAGTTTGTTAACTTGTGAGTACCAGGACCATGTGAATGTCATGAGGCCTTTCCTCCCCTGTGGACCACAAAGCTGCTCTTAGAGAGGGTGGGGTTATGATTTGCCCTCATATCAAAGAGAGCCATGCAATTGATGTGGGAGTGCTGAGGCGTGGTAGTTGCTTAGCTTCGGGTTGGTAGTCTCCTTATTTCTTCCTTCAGTAAGCGACAAAATTCAGAATTTCAAAATTTCGTATCTGCATTTTCTCCCTTCTCCCTGCAAACATCTTGAAGCCAATAGGTTGTAAGATTGTGAACAGGAAGCTGTATCTAACTACTTACAGACCCATAGGATGATATCACTGGATAATTTAAAAAAGTGCTTCTCAATGCCCCCCTCCATGATTCATTATTTAAAGATTAAAATTTTACAAATGAAATCGAAGCTTTGTGAGGCCATTATGGCCAATATCGGAGAGCGCAACCATCTGCTCAACTCTGTAAAATTTCAGAAACATTTAGATGACATGTTATAGGAATGCCCTGCTGGTGGAGTCCATGACAAAGGCTTTCACTGATGCCTCCTACTAAACCAAATTTAGTGTGTTTTATGGCCCAGAAAATGATCCTAGTCAGGGAAACCGGTTTTGTAAATGCCTTAGAAATTAAAGGAACAATTCCCAATACAAATGTTGGGCACAGTGCAAACGCACTCAGTAAAACCCAAGACCAGCTCATCCCAGGAAACCTGCAAGATGTGCTTAAATAATCACTTACTACTTGCTCATAAAAGCATTGCATTAGCAGTCTGCTTGAAACCGGAGTAAGGTTATAGAATGGAAAATTCTGCGAAAAAGAAGGGTACTTTGAGAGAGTATAAAATTCAAAACATTTTAGCATAAAAGTCTGAAAAATTAGGCAGCAATATAGAGCATCTGCCATTTTGTGATCTCGATTATTCACATATTCCTATTCAGTCAACCCCCAGCTGATGCCTCTATTTAATGTAATATTCAGAAACATATTCATTAACGAGCGGGACAATGGCGATACAGGGTGACACTCACCAAGTACTTGCATACCACTGACACTGCTCTAAATGGTTCCCATGTATTAATTACCTTGTTTCCTCTTCAAAACAACCTTCGGAGATAGAGGCTGTTTTTATCGCCACTTTGTTTATGTGGAAACTGAGGTCTAGAGAAGTTCGGTTAGGAACCTGCTCAAGGTCACATAATTATTCAAGGCAGAGCGGAGTTTTGCATCTAGGCATTCTGACTCCAGAGTGTGTGGTTTTTACCAGTAGCCCATAGGGCTCATCCATTCATTTCACACGGAGCTGTTTGGTGCCCACCTTACCCCTGGGCTCATGGTCTGGAGTGTGCTGGGAACAGATGCTGGACAAATATGTAAATAGGTGTTAGGGGTTTGTAACTGTGATGGAGAGAAATAAAGTGGTAAAGGGATAGAGAGTGAAGGAGAGAATGTTATTTTATAAAGCGTTGTCAGGGAAGGCCTCACTGATGAGGTGAGATTTGTGTCAAGACTTGAATGAGGGAGCAAACCATGTGATATCTGGTAGATAAGTAAGGACGGAGACAGAGGGACCTGCAAGCAGAAAGGCTTGTGGAGCAGCAGGAAATCAGAGTGATTGGAGCACAGTCAGTAAGAAGCCAAGGGGTGCGAAGGGGACAGAGAGAGAGGGATTGGGGTCCAGACCACCTGGCTATGGTATATTATACTCAGTAAATGCACCCTTCACAAATGTTTTCAAAATAGCATCACCAAGATGAGTAAGCCCAATGTATATTATTCAAGATTATCATGATCATTTGGTTGATTCAGTCGTGAAGATTTCCTCTGTCACAGCAAGAGTATCATAACCGTGAACGTCTTTAACAGGAACTGGTTTACTAGGTTGGATTTAAGTTTTGAGGCATTTGCGATTAAATAAACTTTACTCTGGGAAATTGTCCAGGGCTGACCAACCATCCTAATTTTCCTGGGACTGTCCTGGTTTTAGCACCTACAGTCCCATATCCTGGGAAACGCTTCAGTCCAGTACAAATTGGGATGACTGGGCACTGTGTAACAGAGTTTCTTTGAAGTATTTCTTAGGAAATGGTTACTAAGGAGAGAGAAACAGTGACGCGCCATCTGGGCTCCAGCCTTGCACCAATTCACTTCCATAGATAAATGATATAAATGATAAAGTAGTGATAAAACAGAGACTTGCAAGTGTCCTTCTAAGTTTATGAAAATAATCTTCAAGCTTCATTTTCTATTGTCAAAGCTCGAAATACTGAGCACTAAACATGCATATTATAAGCAAAGCACAACCAAAGATAATCTCATATTGTTCTAAAAAAGGAGACATATTTCTGACCACATTTTCCAACTGTAGTACAGTAAAAGTAAAAAAAGAGGAAAATGAAGGCAACAACTCATATTTTAACAGGTTAAAGAGAAAAATTGATGAATATCTCAGTGCTACAAAGGCATTTGCTCCAATTCAAAACTATTCCTGATGTTCAAAAACCAAATTGTAAGTAGATCCAAACCTCCATAGCAAACTAAATAGCATTTTTTAGAAATTGATACAAGGCAACCTAGATTGCATTATAGTAAAATTGGGTGTTATATCCAAATAATAAACTATAGCTAGCATTAATCCTTATGCTACAAATAATTTTTGACATGAAAAAATGTTAATGGTATGACGTTAGGTGAAAAAGTAGGATAGCAAATGTATATGCAATATGAATTTGACTATATTAAAGGTCAAGAATAAAAAAGAAACAAACAAAAATCCCCCAAATTATTTAAAAAACACTAGATGAAGGTATGCTAATGTTTTAGCTGTTGTTACTTATATGTGCACTTGTGGGAAAATGTTCTGCTTTTTAAAACTCACATTTTAAAATATATTCTGCAATGTGCCCCTATTGTTTCTTAAAAAGTTAGAAAAACAATTTTAAGAAATAATTTTGGGGGTTTTGCTAGGATTTCCAGAAATGCAATTTACTGCTAAGGAAATAAGACTTATCAAATTGCAGATGAAAAATTTACTCCTGCCCCAAATGGTCAAGGCAAATGCTTCAAACAGAGAAGTGAAGGAAACACCACAGTTTTATTTTGATATGGAATTGAAGTCGAGGAAATGAAATATCACTTTAGTGGAGCAAAGCGAGGAATCTGGAGAATAAATTTGGGCATTAAAAGATATTTCAGTCCCCCTTTTGCAGGAGTGGGGGCAGCAAGTAAAGGAAGAGAGAACTTAGAAGAGCTACCACGGTGTACTACAGACAGAAACTCAATAGGATACCCCATGACTTGTGAAAGTGGTGATTTGCCTTAGGAGGCTGGGTTTTGTTTGGGTTTGCCAGAGGGCTTTGTAATTCAATAGTCTTAAATGGCCCCTTTTTTTCTTTGAATTGTTATTTATTCTTTGTAGCCGCTGTCTGTATTTACATATTAGGGTAAATGGTTTGAAGAGATACGTGGTCCTTATCTATAGCATTATACTTTCTCTCTCTCTTTCTATTTGTTTCCTTTGTTCTTGACTGAAATGGAATTTTCTCATTGAAACATTGTAAAAAAAAAATACATCACTATTTTAAGTCTTCATACAATTTCACGTTCAGTGACTTGGATTCTTCTGATAACTTATGAATTGCATTGAATTAGTATTATTTGAGCTTTTTAAAGATACATAAGCTATGGCAAGGTAAACGTCATGCACATCTTTAATGGGATGCAGCAAGACTTATAACTCCCACTAAGGTCCTTTGCCTCTAGGGACTGTTCTATTAATAATTCTTATGGTGCACCGCCTTTGAGGTGTGATTCCTAAAGGCCTAAGAAAGAAAATGCAGTTAGGAGATGTTTCTATTTAAAACAACACAGAGTAAATACCTATGTATCATGTGCTTACAGTGGACCATTTAAAGAAGTAGACCATCTGTTTCATGGAGTTAAACAGGCCTTGCCTCTACGTCAGATTGGGAGAAGGTGCTTTCTTGGACTATTGTGGGGATTTTCATGTAATTTTGGAGTTTCAATATTATTTCCAAACTTTTAGAACATAAATCTTTTTCTTGAATGATTCTGAATCCTTCTTCTGATATTCATTCATTTGTTAAAAAATAAATGCCAAGTATTGTATCGCACTAGATGCCTTTCAAGTCAACAGTGAACAGTCTAATGAAACTGCAATTTCCCCCTTTGTTTCCCCAAAGGAAAGAAAAGTTATAATCTTATAAAATATTCTACATAATTCTACATAATTTAAGCTCTTGGTTTAATATTGTCATTTTTATGCCTTATGCTTACACCTGCATTTTAATAAATGCAAAACAGTGTGCATTTCCTGGTGTGTCTCTGGGGATATGCTTTTTATTCTTTTGTTATTTTGCATTGATTTAGAACCCCTTCTCTGGGCAGTTTGTGCTGCCATAATTTGTATCTTTAAGTGATAGACATAATATGCAGAAGAAGAATGTTTCTGTTAATGCCTAGGCCATTATTTAAAAGAGATAATTATAATACTTCATTATGTGAATCTCCACAGCACTTTCCTGGGAGGCCAAGGAGAGGCATTTTAGATGATTCCTTCTCAGCAGCTTGTGCAAATGGAAAGACGTGTAGTCTGATGTCTTCCCATGTCCCTAGGCACAGATGAAACATGATGGAGTGACTAATAATTCTTGGTCAGTGATGACAAGTGAAATGTTTCCTGCCCAGGACGACTTCCATGGTTTCCAGGGCTGTCACTGAGTTTGTCCTGGGCATGACGTCTTCATTCTTGGGGAAGCCATCTTGTCCCTTCGTATCACAGGTCTTCTCTTCCATGAAGCAACTAATGCATTGAACAGAGATGACTTGCAGAATATAGTCAGCTTCAATTTTATCTCCCTCTATCCTTTTAAATGTAGGTCTGTGTTTGGTCTTCCCCATTTCTGTGTGATAAGTCAGGCAAACTCCATGATGTTTCTGGTCACTCTTGGGTAATACAGTTTTCTGGTCACCTCAGATCACAGAAAACTGCCTCAGTTTCGTAATTCAACCATCAGTATCATGCATTTGTAAAAACTTTGATCTTGTGTTAAAGTTGAGTTTTTTCCCTGTCTGGCAGCTTGAGTCTGCTGTAAGTGGGAAGCCAGAGTTGAAGCAGGGATGGAAGAGATTTATTACCTAACCTTCTACTCTTTCTACTCCTCCTGCTCCAACTCACCAACAGAGTTTTCTGGATCTTCAAAGATTGGGGGCAGGGAGGGAAAAGAGGTAAGAAAAGCAGCAAAGATGTTACTTCACAGCTCCTTGTAGGGTGATCTCACCTCTTGGCAGGTGTTTACAGCTGACAACTTGACAGATGTTTACAGCTGACTCTTTTGGGGGGGGCTTTTGTGAGTTTTCTGCACATCCCTTCAAGACCTCAAGCAGAGGCCAGCTTGCTCTTTGCTATATGATCAGTAAATGCGTCTTCCTTTAGTAGCAAATGATCTGCCTTATCACTTTGCGGCACATGCCATGAATTTTATCCAGCACCTGATGAATGTGTGATAATCAATGGAGAACAGACAAAGAAACAGTACCTTAAACGGGGTGGGTTAATCAATCTAAGGAAAGAGTTTATACGGATAGGAATTATGGGGTAGAAGAAAGCACAGATCAACAGAATGATAACACAATATTGATATTGCAGGTAAACAGGAAGAGAAACGATGGGATTGAAGTCATCTAGGAGGGGCAAAGACAAGAAGGGAAATTAGAAGGATGAGCATAAAGATAGAAGCTGTGCTGCCAAATGAAAAGAGAATATGTTTAGGATTGTCTTTCAATCAGCAACTGTTGAAATGCAAAACAGGAAGTTATACCAGCATGTTGCATTTGTAATTTAGACAGAAAATGATCTCACAACATATGACCTGGTAGGACTGAACAGCACAAAGTGTCTTTGCCCAAATGCTTCTAAGAATTTAGGCAGTCAATAAAACAGGGAGGAAAAGGAGTCAACGTACATCGTTATTCTTTCTAAGAGAAACTTTATATTCTTCTTTTAAAAGAATGGAAGTATGCTATAAACAGAAATTAAATGGTTGAAAAAGGGTTTAATTTAAAGGCAATAAGACTATTAATATGCTCATTAAATACCAGTTGGCTATTAGAAACCTGTTTAATGAGATTTACCAACCTCTAAAACCACCATGTCTATATGTTAAGTAGCCGTTAAATATCAGTAATTCTGTTTGTTATGGAAAATACAGTTAAACTATACCAAAAGAATAAAAAAGCTACAAATTATAACCATTAGTAATATTTGCTGAGTGTTTATAACAAACCAGCCACTGTTCTAAAGTCTCCCTGAGCACAATCTCCTTTAGTACTCACAGGGTCAGTGTTACTGTGTCCTTGTTCAGAGTTGGGGCAACTGAGGCCTAGACAGTGTAATTAACTTGCCTCAGGTCGCACAGTGGGGCAGCGGTGTGAAGCTTGAACTCGGGTAGTCTGACTCCAGAACCCACCTTCTTAACCAATGAGTTACCATCTATTAGCGGCAGCCTTAACAGCTAGAGGCTGGCGATTTGATTTTCAGCCTAGACCTCCACGTGGTCTTTGTCTCACTGGTGGCAGGAGTCAGATGGTCTCTTGTAGGAAGTGCTGTGAGAGAGTCACCTGTCACAAGCCCTGGCTTTCACTTCACAGTTTCAGCCAGATCAAGGACTGGAGACAGGAAAGCAGGGCTCCTGAAGTTTTGACCCTCCCAGCTCTTTCTTTGTCTCTGGTTTTTAATTCTTTCATCACCTGTGGTCTCTCAGATCTACTTTCTCTTTGTTCACTACCCAAAGCTCTCTTTCTCACCATCCTGCATCACCGTATTTTGTATCTTCCATTTTGCTGTGGCCTGGGGTGCGGGCGGGCAATGGGGTAGGGAAGAGCTTGTCTCAAACATTCTCTGATTCCTGAGAGCAGGGTGTGTTTGTAGAAGTCTGCAAGTGTGCGTGAAGACCACCGGAAAGTTTCGCATCTGTGGTATTGGTTAATATCTTTGGGGGCAAATAGTGAACGACGAAAGCTTAAAATAACAACCAACTCTGAAAAGGAATGTTGTGCTCACGTAATTATTGCTTGTCAAACCTGCACTTAATAAATACAGCCCATAGCAGGATTTTATTCTCTGCAACATAGTTAATAATTAATCCTCTAAACTTATTGTCTACTGCTAATAAACACATACCAAGCTTATTACTCTCTCTAAATTCTTGCTCAATATGTCAATTTGTTTTCTTATTATTTTGTTCCTATTTTCCAAAATTTTTAAGAGTTGAAATTAATATTAGTTCATACTGCTCCATAATACTTCTAAAAACTTTTTTTCCTAGAGTTTGTCTACCAATAGAAGTTTTGAGTAGCAATATCACAATCATCTCTTTATCTTTCATTTGTCTAAATTTCGGATTATGCCCTTAGGTTAAGAACTGTATCTTTTGTACCTCAGTATGGTGCCAACCACACTGGTACCTTTTATAACTAAATAGCCTTAGTAATAGCATATACGAGATCTTATTAACCTTCACTCTGAACATATACTTTTAAGGAAATGATTATGCATGCACACTAGACTATGTAGGAGTCAAAAGTCTGGAAAAAATATAAAAGGAACTTTATGTAAGATACTCAACTAAACACATTCAGCTAAAATGAAACACACAATTCTAGAAATAGCATAGAGTGGATGACACCAGTAAGCTAGACCAGATGTACGATGGTGCCCTGTGCTAGTCACCCTTTGGGAAACCATTCCACTGCCTAATATTGAAGTTTGAAGGAAGCTCTTTGCATCTGATCTATATTTCCCTTGATATAGCTTAAGTCTGTTTCTTCTTAGACTAGTTGCCTGGGAGGTAGCAACAGCTGTTTTCTTTTCTTTTCCCTTGTATTTTTTTTATTTCAAAATATTACGGGAGTACAAATGTTTTTGGCTACATGGATTGCTTTCGTTATGCTTGAGTCGGGGTTATAAGTATGTCCATCACCCGGAAAGTGTTCATTGTGCCCAAACAGCTGATTCTTAAAAGAACCCCTCCATTGGCCAGAGGACTGTTATTAAGTCAAGTTTATGCTTCTTTTCTAAGCTAAAAATTCTTGTTATTCATAGTTGCTGGTGGACTTCTTTGCCACACATACGAATAGGGCTGTACAGTGCACTTTGTGACACAATCTGTATGTACGAGGTGCACGGATACGTGGCCACGTTGCCTATATTCTCTGTCACCTGGAATGTACTGACTTAATTGATAAGATTTTCTACTCTGGCTTTTAATTTCCCTATTTTCAGAAACCCACAGCAGGTGATGTTAAGAAACCAAAACTATGGTAGCAATGGAACTGAAGTAGATATGTTAAAGAGGGATCGCTTCTCTTTTACAGTGAAGGCTGATGCATATTTTTCAGAGATATGGTTGATTACCAGGACACAAGCTTTATGCTCACTTTTACAGCTGTCTTGTCCAATAAGAGAGTCACTAGCCTCGTGGCTATTTAAGTTTAAATTATTTACAATTAAATAAAATTAAAAATTCAGTCGTTCATTCATGGTAGCTACATTTTATGTACTCAGCAGCTACATGAAGCCAGTGGCTGCCATATTAGACAGTGAAGTTATGGAACATTTCCAACATCACAGAAAGTCCCAACAGACCATGCTCCTGGTGTGGAGCAACACTGATTTCCTGCCTGCATGTTTGTAGTGACACAGAAAAGTACCTTTAATTCTAGCACTCTGGGAGGCTGAGGCGGGTGGATCACTCAAGGTCAGGAGTTCAAGACCAGCCTGAGCAAGAGCGAGACCCTGTCTCTACTAAAAAAATAGAAAGAAATTATCTGGACAGCTAAAAAAATATATATATAGAGAAAAAATTAGCTGGGCATGGTGGTGCATGCCTGTAGTCCCAGCTACTCGGGAGGCTGAGGCAGGAGGATCGCTTGAGCCCAGGAGTTTGAGGTTGCTGTGAGCTAGGCTGATGCCATGGCACTCTAGCCCGGGCAACAGAGTGAGGCTCTGTCTCCAAAAAAAAAAAAAAAGAAAGGTACCTTTAGAAGATCTCAACAACTTAAGACCATATGCTTAAGTTGTTGAGTGCATGGTAAAAGAATCTTGGAGCTGGAGAAATAATTTCTGCTCCATATACATATTCTCAAAAGTAGGGCTGGACTTAACACAAGAGGGACTTAGGGAACCTCTCTCTGATCTCAAGAAATAGTCATCTATACCCACTTGGCTGTTTATCCATATGATATTTCTCTCACTAGGAATTAAGGAAAGCCATTGAGTTTTTCACTTTTATTGACTTATATTTTTATCATTCATTTTATGATAAAGTATTTTTCAAATTTTATTAGAGAATATTTCCAATTTCTGTAATAAGGTAGCTTGCTGTTATTTATAATTCAATTGAACCAAGTTCCAGATTCTAATATCCATTTCTATGATTTAGAACTCTTCCCTATTTCTTCATAATCTTTTAAATGTATCAAATAGTGGAGTTTTGTGGATTCTAAGGTACCATAATATTAATAGAGAATGACTGTACTGTTTTTGCTTTGGGGTTCCTGTATATATGTTTCAATCTCAATGTTGTATGGTAAAGGCAAATGTTAACATTGTTTATAGGTGCTTTTCTCCTTCCCATATTAGGTGACATGGCCCCTCACTGGTATCATGGCCGGCTCTGTACAAATCCTGATACTAATATGAAAATTTCATATTGGTAACTGGAAGGAAAAATGTAAGCAATTGCTTGTCAAGTGAGTTACTTCTGAGATTTCTCTCCCTAAATATTTTGCTTTCTTGTTTGGTCTTGGCCTCTAATGAACATCCCTATATATAATCAGTAGATGATTTAGACCTAAATACATTGCTGTTACTAAAAAAAAAAGCCTATTCATTAATGACTGAATTTTTTAAAAGATAATATTTAAGAGGGAGGAATTGTGAAGGGATATAGATTTTTGATGTGGCTTTAAGGCTCAAGAGTTTGCTGTTTAAAATCAAGATGAAAATACAGCTGTATTAATTTGACTCTTCCTTAGTCTCCATCTCTTTGCCTAGCACATCTGGAGGTCTGTTTCCTTTCTTAAGTCCTAGGGTTGATGAACCCATTGTGACAAATGTTAGGGGTTTATTTAAATACTTAAAATTTTTCTCTGAAAAATGTGGTTCTTCTTCAGATCCTCAGCTGTTGGTAGAACTGTTTATATCTGGCCAAAACATCGTTGCCTCTGAGAATCCAGTGGGGGTGAAAAGATGAAATGGCCAAGGGCAGCAGCCTTGTGCATTACATTATCACCTGTCACTGTGTCTTATGTTCTCTGTGAGAACAAGATGGCCCTCCCCACTCAGGCCAAGACCTTGAGCACGGGCCAGAAGCCCAGCAGCTTGTTTGACCTCATTAAAATTGAACGATCATGTTAATGTTTGAGTCTCAGGCCAAACCTCTTAGAGCTGTTTAAAATTTTTGAGGATATTATCATAGAAGATTTGGTTTGTGATCTTTCCTCAGTATTTTCTAGCAGGTCAGTCTATATGTAAATAGACCAAAAGGGAATTAGATCTGGAAATTAGGATTAAAAGCAATAGAAGTGCTACAAAAAACACAGCCAACACATGGCTACCGATCTCACTATTTTTTTTTTTCTCTAGAAACAATTCATGTTGTAAAAACCTGAGAAATATAATACTTAAAATTACAGTTAAATGAAAACTTGCAAACTATGAAAGTATTACATTGGCTGGCTAGAGAGGCAAATAATTATAAATGGCGTTTATTTTCAGGGAGTAGGGATTTGGGGGTCCTGACGGTGCCTACCTCATACTATGCTAACTCACAGTCATGACTTCTGCTTCCATGCCTATGCTGCTGAAGTTCAAAAAGGTGAATTTAGATCACATAGGTAGTGCAGTACAGGAGAACATGCAGTTTCTAGTGGCTTTGTCCAGGTCACATGGGATGGTAGCTGATCAGATTTTTTGGAGGCTGCAGATTTTCCCTATGAGGGATAAAGTTTTTACTTTCAGTTTAATTATTTACTGCCAAAGGGCATGTTTCCACCATTGCTTGGGCTCCAGTGAACTTCCCTGCACAGTGGTTCTGTCACGTTGGTGCAAATGCCTCCACTAATTGGTGTCTTGCCCTGTTGTCCTCATGCTGAGTTCAGTATGAAGCTGGTCTCTCTCAAAGAACAGGCTTAGTGTGATGAAAGCCCTGCAATGCTACAGAGCACAGATGTGTAGTGCCTGAATGTGTTTTTTCAATCAGCACGGACACTTTTCAAACACAAATAATATAGGTGGCAAAATTTGATTGTTATTTGTAACTCTCATAGAAATGATGTTTACAGCACTTGTTCTCTTGCAGATTCCTACTGGCTATCCATGACTCCAGTACTAATCACTATTTCTTAAAACTACCATCAGCCATAGAGGTAGCCAGAAGTCTAACAAGGAACCCCACCTTTCACTACTCGCTGGCTTCTTAAGCTTATAATGGGGTCCTTTTGGTCACAATCTTCATTATGTCATTTTATATCTGTACCTCAGTCTCCTTGTCTATAATATGATTTGGGACTATAAATTGACTAATGTCCTTTCCATATCTAAAAATATAAGATTATATGACATAACTGGGTCATAGGATGGAAGTGAGGATTGAAGAAATAAGTTGTAAGCTTTGCTACTTTGATTCATGGAGATTTTATCACTACAACTCGATTTTCTTTAGTCATTCTCTTTTACAAAGACTGAAAGTGGGAATAGAAGGATAAGAATAGCAGCTTTCACCTTACCTTAACAAAATCATAACAACTCACATTGACACAATAACACTTAACCTTTTGCTGGGTATATTACATCTGTCAAGCACCTTTACATACATGATACGAGTTGAACTTCACAGCCACCTAGTGTAGTGTGTGAATAGAGCAGCTATTGTCCAGCATCTCAGAAAGGTCAAGTTGGAGAGATCAAGTGGTGAGAGGTTGAGCTGGCATGAGTCCATTTCTTTTGTTACTAGCACAATGACTGTTCCATGGCATGACCCTACCTCTATGCTTTATTTGTTGCTAATAATCCTTCTCATACTTTTTCCTACTTAGAAAAAATAGAACTTTGCAGTATAGAAGATGTGCATTTGCTTTTAGCTTACTGAAACCATGTTTGGTTGGTTTTCAATGTATTTGACTTCTATTCTAGTTATATTTTGAAAATGAGATTGTAAAATTATTATAGAAGTTATTTTGCTTTTACTTTATTTTCAAAGGTGTATGAAAAATTTTAACTTCTTACAGATATAAGCAAAAGGGTCCTACCGGTCTATGATTGCATTGGGAAGCAATCTTTAAAAGGAATATGTGTGTGACTGGGGGGTAAAGGGGATGGACATTAAATTACCTGGCAAAATCTAACTGTCTTCTTAAATTTGGGACAAAATTTCCTCTTCAGACATAACTATAGGAAAGTATATTGAGATCAACATTCCAGACTCCAGAGGGATGCATGGACCTTTTTATGTTTAATTCATGAATAACATGGTAACCAAACATTGGATAATCTTGGAAATTTTGTTTGCAATGTGACTATTACTTTTAGGAAGCAAAGAGGAAGAGTCAAATGCGGACAAAATGTCATGATTCATTGAGAAATCTTAGACGCTGAGTTTTGACAATTATTGTATAACTTCTCAGGAAGCTTATCCTGTAGATGTAAAAATAAACCATAACTGATGCTTCAAAACCACAAGTTTCCAAATTCAAAAACAATTATTTTAGAGCTTTCATGTTAAGGGATGCTTGACTTTCTAAAAACCATTTTTTGGGGGGAGCTAAAAAAACTCTAAGGAAGAGACAAGCATTTACATAAAAGTTTTATCAGGATCAAGCAAAATTATGCCATGTAATTTTTGCCTTCTTGGAATTCTGAAGTAGACATTTTTTTTTAAGTTTAGATTCCTTATATTAACATGGCCACTGTTTAAATAAATAAACACCTTGATAAATAATATTTTCTGTTTTCAATTCCTCCCAAAAAGACATTGTTAGGGAATCCGATCTGGCCCTTTTGAATGGCATTAACCTGACACATTGACTCATTTTCTGGACTGAGTTGCCCTTTAGTAGTTTGGCCAAGTTGTTTTTGTTTTAGGATGCAGGGAAAAGACTTTCATTCTTGTTTCAGAAATCTTGCTGATTTGCCGAACAAACCTCCAGCCTGATCTTTTTCTTTTGTAAGTTATATAAGTCGTGCTGTGTGAACTAACATCTTGTCACTCATTGTCCTAAAGCAAGAGCCAAACTGGTGAGAAACCACCTACTGCTGAATATCAAGCCTGTGCCAAAAAGGCAACAGCTACACGCTGTTCTGTTTTGCCCTGAGTGATCAAACAATCCTGAGAGCAAACAGGAACTTCGGCAGCAGGAATCAAAGGAGTTCACCAGCCAAGCAGAGTGGAGAGAAGCAAGGGAGGGATTTTCTTAAGGTGAGGTGACACTATGCAAATAAAGGTACCCTTACTTTGTGTTTTTGTTCAGCACTGGTAGAGGAAAAAACTTCAGGCTGATGCAATTTTTATTTAATGGATAGAGAAACAACAGAGGACCATTGCTAGCATGATTTTGTTTTCCATTTGGTGTTTGTGTATATGTGTGTTTAAACTTACATTCTTATTTTGTTCTGAAAAGAATTTAAGATAACTCAGTCTCTTGTACACACACATATTTATGTGTATAATATATAAATTTTTAGTTAAGGCCTTTCATATTATCTTTTATAGATAAAACAAGACAAAATATTTTAGGGTATTAATCTTAATCGTGGAGTTAATCAGAAACAATTTTTTAAATGTCACTTAATCCTTTCAGAAAGTTGTTTCTGTGAGCCAAAATGAAATCTCAATTTTGCTTGGTATTGAGAGGAAACGTCTTGGCAAAATTGATCTTTTACAAGGTAGTAAATAATTAATAGCTTTAAAACTATGTCCATATAGATTCTTGTGAATGATTGTTTGAAGATGTAGAAAACAATATTTCCATTACTGTAGACTACTTAAAAACCTTCAGAGTAACACTACGAAAAGACACTAAAATGAATAGACGGGCAGAAGGGAGAGTTTGTCGCGGCTAGTTAGTAGTATTCATACTAAATCCCTCCTTTAGCCATTTATTCTGCCTGCTGCCTTTGGATTACTTGTATTCCCCATGGATTAACACCATCGCCAACATTTAGTCACAGGCCTGAAAATTTGAAAGTGTGATTAGATTTGGTGTAAGAAATGGATTCATGATATTGGGGACAGAATGCATAAGATATAGAAATGCCTGGCTTCTTGTTTACAGCATGTCTTAGTCAGCCAGACTGCCGAACAAAGTGCCATAGACTTGTGGGGGGGTGTCTTATAAACAACTGGCAGCTATTTCTCACAGTTCTGGGAACTCGACCCCAGCATGGTTGGGGGCCGGTGAGGGCTCTCTTCTGGGTCACAACTGTTGACTTCTCGTTGTATCCTCACATGGCTGAGAGAACAAGCAAGCTCTCTTGGGACTCTATAAGGACACGAATCCCATTAATGAGGGCTCCACGCAACCTCATCCAACCCTAATTATCTCCCAAGGACCCTACCTCATAATATTATCACATTAGGGGGTAGCGTTCCAACATATGAATTTTGGGGGGACACAAAGCATCCAGCCCATAATATGGCCCTTTGTGAGATGGCCCTCACAGTCTCATTCTCAGCTGTATCTGTTTAGAGGTATTTTGGTTTGGCCATATCAACTTATTTGAGGTTTCTCCCTCACGTCACGCCACACTCTCATGTCTGCGCATTTGCACCATGTCAGGGAATAATGTTTCTTTCTCATGTCTGGCATATCTATGGACGTGGAGGAAGTTCCCTACAGTGACATTCCTGACTTCATTCTTCCTTTTATGCCCTCACACTTTTCACTCCAGAGAAGGTAGAGAGTGACCTATTTAATTGGAGATTTTGGAAAGAGGAACTGAGCAGGAGTGTGCCAGCCTGTCAGTCATCTCTCTCTTTATTTTGGGGAACCTGTCTGTTCTCCTTGGCTCCTGGTGTTCTCCCGGTCCAGTATTCCCTGCGGCTGGCTAAGTCTGGCCCACTCATTATTAGTGTCCACTTGCCCACATATGTAACCTATATCCTCCACCCTGGCCTTTGAAGGTTTTCTTTTTGGCTCCTGCCTTAGTCGGTTAGAGGTGCTATAACAAAGTACCACAGACTGGGGGTGGGGTGGGGGTGTTATAAACAACAGCAATTTATTTCTCACAGATCTGGAGACTGAAAGTTTGAGATGAGGTTTGAGATGAGGGTACCAGCATGGTCAGGTTCTTGTGAGGACCTCTTCCAGGTTGTAGAGTGCCAACTTCTTTCTGTATCATCACATGGTGGAAAGAGATGAGAGAATTCTCAGCATCTCTTTGATAAAGGCATCGCTTTCATGATGCCTCCACCCTCATGACCTAATCACTTCCCAAAGGCCCCTCCTCCTAACACCATCACATTCAGATGATGGGATTTCTACGTATGAATTCAGTCCATAACAGTTCCCCTCTGCTGTCTCTTTGGATTTTTTCCTCAATTGATTCTTATTTGGGGGAAAAGGGTGCTATTTTTTGGGCCCCCATGAACTTACAACACGTCATGTGTCCTTTTCCTGCTATGTCTTTTGCCTTCTTTTTATAATTTTTTCAAAATTTTTTTTTATTTCAGCATGCTACAGAGGTACAAATGTTTAGGTTATGTATATTGCCTTTGTCCCACCCAAGTCGGAGCTTCAAGTGTGTCCATCCCCCAGATGGTGCGCACCACACCCATTCGGTGTGAATATATCCATCCCCTCCTCCCTCCTCCATTTTTTTCATTTTATAATAAAATTTAACTCAGGTATCATCCCCTCTTGGTTTTCCTCATTTCCTCTTATTCTGTGCTCCTGTAGAAGCACATGCATACTTCTCTATGGCTTATTTTCTCATCTCTCTCCCACCGAACTACAAATTCCTTGAGTGCAGAGAACGAGTGATTTATCTTTGTTTTCCCAACACCTGCCATAGAACTCAATACTCAGTACAGGTACCTGGAATGGACTAAATGGATTAGAAGATTTAAGATCAATTTTTAACCCACCAGTTTTGAATTATGAGTTAATTCTTGTAGCCACAAATAAAATTCATGAGTGTGTTTCCTTCTTCAGAAACTGTTTGTCTTCCACATTGCTGTGTTTAACCACTTTATATACACCATAATTATGAAGATACGCCTCCAGGGGTTTTATTCCAAAAATTATTCAACCCTCAATTCCAAATGCCCTAGCAGTGTTTAAGTATTGGCACCTGTGTTTCCTTCCCAGAGTAATTATCTTGGCTGGTATATCCAGTAAACATAAAGATGAGTGTGAATATATGTATGCACCTTGGGAATGGGAGTTTATATTTGAGGCTTAGCAGCAGAACATTGGGGACGAGGAGCTGGAAATCTGATATATATATATTTTGTGGCCCTGGCTAGAAATAAATTCTGAGGCCTACGCTAATAAAGTGGCTCATTTGAAGTCAATGATTTTGAGATGAGGGGCAGAGTGGCATCCGGTGATTGACCGGGCAGGCAGCAGATCAGGTCCTAAATCAAAGGGCAGCCTCCAGCCTTGTTTGCTGTGGGTTCCAGCATCTGCCATTCATCATCTGCTTTCTTCCCACCTTGCACATGATTGACACCCATTTACTGTCCTGTTTAGTATCTTTTCATGTGTGTCCATCCTATCCTCCTAAACAGGTTGTAAACCCCTCTAGAGTAGTGTGACAAAAGCGATACATTTCTTTGTAAATCTCTTACATAGTGCCTTGTATATAGCTGATGCTCACAGAAAGCTTGGTGATTGATCCTTTGTAACACTGACAGCAAAAGTTACTTCCAACATGTCAAAAATGAAAATAGTTACATATCTATGTCTTTAATCTCTAAAAGGTAACGGAAATCATCAACTTTTTGATCCTCACATGGCCTACCCTTTAGTTCCCCATTTATGACAAAATAAAGCAGATATTTCTGCTCATTTACTTAAGTAAAGGGCTATTGTATCTGAAGATGAAATAATTGAAATCCTAGAATGTTTTAGTGATTCCTGGGCTCCATATTGCTAAATACTGTGCCACTGCTGAGTTTTGGGAGAAAATAAATGCCTTAGCTTCAAAAACTGTCTATTAAACGGAGAGACAGGTGTATCATGTTTACAAGGGATGTGACATTATAAACTCAGCCAAAACAATCCATCCAGATGTGCAGTGATCTGTATCCATGAACTCAGAGAACCCTGTCACAGGTTTTGTGGATAATTTTTGTTTGCGAGCATTTAGACACCTTTGCAGCCAACTGGAATGTGGCCAATATCAGTAACAACACACAGATGAGAAACCATTATCTAATCAACTCCCATCAAACCAGTCAGTGGTAAAACGGTGCTTCCCTGAAACACTTTTTACAGATAACATTTTGGTTGTTAAATTTATGAAGTGTAAAGTTATATAACTTCTTTTTTGAAAAAGTCAAGACTGCATTTCCATACACACATCCACCCACAAACACAGTTTGGCAGTGGAAGCACTAATAAGGTCATTCACAAAAATAAATTACATAAATTGTATTTAGCAATTTTCAACATTCACTGAGAAAGTCCATGCTGGGGGCATGGCCTTGCCAATTATGAAAAATGTTATCCTGAATAATTAGCAGAGCGTGTTGACAAAAATGTCAGCATGAGCGGAGGCAGTGTGCTTTATCTACTGGCATATAAGATACACCTTTTGAACCCAAAGTTTTGCTAATTTAACATGTTTTCATCTTTTAGGCATACTATAAATCCTTACTGTACATTTGGTAAAGGTAGTGCTTATTTTAGAAGAAACTACTTCTGTTCTATAGCGTGGTGTATATCGTGGGAAAACGTTGCTGCATCTGTCATGTGGGTGGTCGAGTGGTTACTCTCTTTCTTCTGTGGGGCAGATATTAGCTGCTTCCCATCGAATGCTCCCCCTTGAATTCCCTACTAGAGGAGCCTTAGGACCACCTAGATTGTAGATCTCTGTCCCCACCAGGATAAAATTGAACTTCCTAGGGTCTTTCTGTTCTGAGCCTCCCTGGATTCAAAGTATGGGCAACCCCAGCCCTCCCAGCACACACAGCTGAGCTTACACAGGTGGGCACTTTTGCCATTGGCTGCTCCGATAACCTGCAATTACTTGGGCTACTTCAGATACAGAGGAGAAATTACTGAAGAGAGGGAGTGATGGGATATTGGTTACTTCTTGTAGAGAACTCCGTTATTTTTGTTTCAAAACATCAACTTTGGATTTTATAAGTTTCAGAATCAAAAAGATACTTGAGATATACATTTGAATTGCTCTTTTGATCGTTTTCCTGCAAGTACTCGCTCAAAAGTTACAAGCAGCCACCCAAGACAAATCCAAAATCACTTCCTAAATCTGATGATGTCTCTTCTTTCTTTGGAGCATTTGGGCCTGACTGTTGACCCGCAGCTCTCTTGGACATCTGTGCTGTTCTTTCTCCTCCATTAGCTTCTCTCCTTTATTTCTTTAAATATAGGCACTTCCTAAGTGTGTCTTTACTAGTTTCTTGCTAGGTATTCACTGAATCTCATCCTCTCTCATGGCACCAATCCTGATTTATTTCCCATAGCTCTCAAGTTTATATTTTCCTCCCCGAGTTTCTGGAGCTCATTCCCACTGTCCACATGTGTTTCGTATGTTTTATACTTCACTCAGCACGTTGAAAACCAAGCTGAACATTTCCCCCTAAATATTGTCTTCTCATTCTCGTTTCCTCATTCTTGTTAACTGCCACGTCATTATGATGGTCAAATAGGACCAAAACCTCAGGCTTGGTCTTGACTGTGCCTTTGCCTCAGCGTCTAATGATTTACAAATTGTGTCATTTTCTTTGTATTGACCTGTCTTAGACCCCTTCCTTTCTCATTGCCAATCCTCAGTTCAGGTTTTTATTGTCTCCTCAGAAAGTTAACGTAACCTTTTAGCAGGCATCTAAGTCTCTTTTTGGACTTCAAGTCATCTTGTAAAATACTTTCAGATTTATTTTCATGAAAATAATTTTTTTTCATTATAACATCTCTGTTCTGAAGTTGTCTGTTTCACCCACTAAATATTTATTTAGTAGAATTACCATATGACCCCCAAATCCCTTTGCTGGCTATATACCTAAAGAGAATAAAATTAACACCTCATAGAGATGTCTGTGTTCCCATGTTCATAGCAGCATTATTCACTATAGACAAGGAGACAACCTAAGTGTTGAAAAAGAATGGATAAAGATATTGTCACACACACATACACACACACACACACACACACACACACAGAGGAGTATTATTCATATTATTCAGCCTTATAAAGGGAGGTACTGTCATCTGTGACAACTGTGATGAACCTGCAGAACATTATGGTAAGTGAAATAATCCAGACACAGAAAGACAAATACTGCATGAACTCACTCACATGTGAAATCTTTTAAAAAGGTCAAACACATAGAAGTGGTAGAACAGTGGTTATAAGGAGCAGGGAAGGGGAGGAAAGAGGGAAATGTAGGTCAAAGGGCATAACTTGCAGTTACGTAGGATGAACAAGTCTAGAAGGACTTGTAAGTGCTGTAGAACAGGAGTCCTCAACATATGGTGAGTTGTATAATTGTTTCATTGTATAGTATAATTTAATAATAATAGAAATAAAGTGCATAATAAATGTAGTGTGCTTGAATTATTGCAAAACCATCCCCCTGCTCCCCAGTCTGTGGACAAATTGTCTTCCATGAAAACGGTCCCTGGTTCCAAAAACGTTGGGGACCACTGCGAAAGAAGGACCATACTTAATAATATTGTTTTGTATATTGAAAATTTGCTAATAGAATAGATTTTGGGTGCTCTTAACACACACACACACAAATGGGTAACTATGGAAGATGATATATATGTTAACTTGCTTACCTGTAGTAATAATTTCACTGTGTGTATGCATACCTAAACATCATGTTGTACCCCTTACATATATAGAATAAAATATTTATTGATAAATATATACAATAAAATTTTTACTGAGTTTGTACTGTGTGCTTTAAATTCTGGAGTACAAGTGTGAGACATGGCCTTGTCCTTAAGAAATTTTTAAACAGGTAACCAATAGCTGTAATACAGAGTGATTTATATAATGATGGAAGTGTTTTCTTATCTCTAAGTAAGCTGCTTAGAATTCCTTTCCTCCTCATACCATACAATTTCTTGTCATTTTTAAGACCCAGATAAAATAGCATCTACATTATATTGTTTTTCCTTGTCTCACCTGATCATATTTCCTTCATTTGAAGTTCTATATAATTTATTTTCTGAATAATTTATTTGGAAATTAATCACCTGATAGTTTTTCATCTCTTTTAATGCTAATTTTAACTGTAATTTAATGTTTAGTATTTTGTCTTGTATTCTCATTTAGGTTGTCCATGTTCCAAAATTAGTAAATAGGTCTTAAACTTCTTTATACCTTCCAGTCTTTTATAGTGCATTAATATTAGGTATTCAAATGCAAACATGACGAATGATAAGTAATATCAAATACATTTTACTGGGAAAGTAAGTTAATATCTTTTTTCCCGCTCTGATTTAAATCTGATATTGCCATAAAATAGTTTGAAGTATTTTTATGCACTCAAATTTTTAAACAATCAAATTTATTTTTTATGTGGGCATTTTCAGCCTTCTATCCCATTCAAAACCTGTCCTTGCAATTTCTAAATCTCATCTACTTTTAACAATTCCTACAAGAATTTTTGATTAAAAAAAAAGCCTCCCAAGAGATGAAATATGTCCTTCCAAATAATTTCACCACAATACATTTTCTGACTCAGGAGATTTTGATCTTTGTCAGTTTGGTCTCAAGGCAAACCTTGGGTGTTAATGTAAGAAAATAAAATGCAAGGCTAACAATACAGGGATTGCAAATTCCTTTAGATAATATGCTATATTTATGCTGAATAATGAACTAATTCACAATTCTAATATACTACATATTTGAAAATTAAATTACTGTGGTGATTGTATAGTTTCCTACTGCTGGCATAACAGATTACCATAGCCTTAGTGGCTTCAAAGAACCATGTTCTTACAGTTCAATAAATCAGTAGCTCAATATGGTTCTCTCCGGGCTAAAATCAAGGCATCTAAAGGCCAAGTTCCTTCTTGAAGACCCTAGGGGAGCATTAATTCTCTTCCTTTCTCCAGTCTGGAGACCACCGCATTCCTTGGCCCCCTTCTTCCAACTTCAAAACCAGCAATGGTGGGTGTGTGTCTAGGGGGAGCGAATCCTTCAGACCCAGTCAAGCCTTCAGATGACTCAGTCCTATCCAACATCTAGACTGAGATCACATGAGGACTCTGAGTCACAATCTGTGGTAATTTGTTTCACAGCAATAGATAACTAATTGATCATCTGATCCACTATTTCCAGCATGTGTTCCGAGAAGCACGAATTCAGTTAGATGCTCTTTTAAATAGTAATTCCTTGCACTAATAACTTTAAGGAACACCATATACTCTATACCTACTCTTGGACAATTAAAATATACATTCGTAGGGAGTAAATAACTTTCACTACATTTAACTCAATGTGAGTTAAATTTATTTGACTGGGGACTAATCTCCACAGCTACCACCCCTGCCACCTACTTTCAAGTAATGTCTATTGACAGCCTATGGGACACCTTTTGCAAAATTCTGATTTATTTTAATTTTTCTATTTTTAAAATGAGAAATTGAATGGTAGAGAGGTTGTGGTTTTCTCAAAGTCTCTTAATTTAGACAGCAAAAGTGAGTTTAGAGCATGATGAAAGAAGTCAGGGCTCCTGATTCCTATGTCCTTTACCTATGCTGATCAAAGTTTGCTCCAGGACAAAGTTTGCTAGTAGACACTTACTAGCATCAAGGAGTCATGTCTGTTTCCCATGGACTCACTTCTCTTGCCTTCCCATTCTATGAAGGTCTGACATTCTACCATCAGAGTGTTTTTATAATAAAAGCTTGAATACAAGTAAAAATGTCTTTGGGAGGAAAAATACTTTATTCTATTTATTAGTTGCTTATAATTTAGGGTATTAAGTATTTGAGGTTCTGATGGAAAATATGTAATAAACGAGAATCCTAGGTCACGGACAAGGAGTGCAGTACTTCCCTGGACTCTGTTCTATAGTGGTCCCACTTTGACTTTTTTTGGTGACACCCTCCCTGTGGGACAAGAAGTCTATAGGGGCCAAGGAGACTTTCTTACCAGGAGCCCACATTCCTCTTCTAGACTATGTTTCAGGTGCCAGAAATCCTAGGGTTTCCTGTTCAAAGGACCCGTAAGGTATAGGCAAGCATCTTCCATGGGCCTACCTGTCCATAGCACACCATGCCACAGTGTCCCTGCAGAAGGCCCAGTGGTGGCCAAAGGATGATTTTGTGGAGTGTAGACAAATCCCCAGGCTCCTCGTAGTGTAAGTTAGAGCTGAGAGTCAAAAGAGAAGAAGAATGTCTTGAAAACTGGTAACTATTAATAGTCCTCCTGGAGCCTCAATATTTAGATACAAAACTTCTGTGCTGACCAGTAGTAGGATTGCATCTGTGAATAGACACTGCACTCCAGCCTGGACAACACAGTGAGATCCCATCTCTAAACCAAACCGAACTCCATCCCACCCCCTCAAAAAAACCCAAAACCTCTCAATCTGCATATTCTAAATTAGAACTGGGCCTGCCAAGTTGTTAAGAAAGTATATTTGTCAAGGTAAGTGGATAAAGCATATTTTATTTAATAGTTTATAGCTGGATTTATAACTTTAAAATATTTAGACACATGGCATGTGGGCCTCCATTTGTACTCTTGTTCCTGCCCTGCAGTTTCACTGATGGGCTGGCAGAGGTGCATTTTGTGTGTATGTATATACTCCTTTGTTGAAGAGGTGCACAGGGAGTAAAGGAGTGGCGTGGGGTGGGGAGATAACACAAACAAATTTTCCAGCATTGTTCCTGTTTCTGAACCTTGCATTCTTTGTCAAAATAAAGCTGGTTGTTAGGTAGATGAAATTAATTTCAGACACTACATCCGGTAGGTATTTATTAGGTAATTTCTAGAAGGACTTAAAAATATTTATTGCCTTTATGTAGCACATTCATCAGTAGTTAAATTCCTGGATTGAGATTCTCAGTTCAGCTAGATTCTGAGGAGCCTAAATGCTGACATGTTTCAGTTCTTAACAATCTCCTCTGTCCCAGTTCCTTTGGCCCAGTGTTTATAAAGGGTGGTCCTAGGACCAGCAGCACAAGCATCACCTGGGAACTTGAAGGAAAATAAAACCTGGGCAGCCCCCAACCTCAAGACCTCCCTAAAACCTCTGAGGTGGCCGGCAGTCTGTTTCATGCAGCTCTCCAGGTGATTCGGAAGCAGTTGCAGCTAAGGTTCGGGAACCACTACCTTAGCCTATATTGACTTCTTGGTGGAGTTGATAAGAGACAAATGTGGCTCAAAGTTTTCTTTTTCCCTGGCCATATTGAGTCAACAGACACCAAACCCCCATCATTGAGAAAAACAGTATGATTTTATGATTGAAACTAAGAGGGATTTTACTTTAAATTCTTTCTAGAAGAAAGGCGTGCAAGTTATATTTTAGATGTTGGAGCAACTGCCACATTTTGTCTGCTTGCTGCCTTTGGATAATGCTTTACATCTTTAAGATTTCCTTGTTTTTCTATTTAGCAGTGGTTCCAAGTTGCAGTTTTTGATATTGTTGTTGTTTTCCAGGCCCAAAGCCTGAGAGGTGCTTCATCAAGGATTGAAATGTCATAAAGCAAAACCAATAAATTAAGTTAAAATTTAACTTCAGAGTTGGAGGGTAGAAAGAGAGAAATGCCAGTATTTCTCCTCATGCCCTTTAGCTTCCAGAAGGAAAACAAATCTGTTGCTTAGGGAGTTTTTTTTGTTTCTTTCTTTCTTCTTTTTTTTAAGTTTGATTAAATTCTCTGATCACAGTAGCAATGGAAACCCACTTTGATATTTACTGTGAATTGAATAATAATAAAAAATGATGTGTTAGGAAAAGAAGATGGAAAATCAATTGCATTAATTTCTGAAATTTCAACTAGCATCAATATTTGTTAATTTACTAATTGATGTTTAATATAATTTTACTTTGTATCTACTTAGAAATAAAGTGAATTGTTGTATTAATAAAACAGAGAGGAAAGCAAGAGTGGATTGGTTATACAAGTGCTCTAGGATCAAAGCTGATGTGTCATGGGACAGCTCTTACATTGGCTGTTGGTCATCTTTCTGATTTTATTCATCTACTGTTTCCATACGGACGTTGTGGCCAGTGACGTTGCTGTAAGTGAATGTGAAAGGAAGCTGACCCTTATCTGTCGAAACCTGGTAAGCCCACTTATAAGCACTGATAGCCTGTGAAACCACCTTCATCAGTAGCCACTGTTTTGTTTTGTTTTTTTTTAAAGGACTCACATATTCAATGGGTAGAGCATGGTTTGCATTTATTGACTTGTTATCTATAATTATTCTTACTCATTTTTTCAGTCTATGTTTTGTTCCTACAAATTTATGTTAAGCTCTTATTTCATTTGCATTTCTACCCAGCACCTAATAGTTTTCTATTGTTAGTGGATATTAAATAAATTATTTTAAAATAACTAACATTGCAGCTCACTTGAGTAATGTCAAATTGATTATGCACCAATGTTACAAGGGCATGTGGAATACATATAGTCAACAGGAAAGTTCTTTCAAAATATCTCACCGAGTTCTATAGCTGTGTCTTAATATGTGGACCTTTATTTTTCTTATTTTATATAAAAGATTTTTCTGTTATATATAGTAGAATTCTTTTTTATTAATATTATTTTTAATTGAAAAATCATAATTGCATACATTTATCGGGTACAATGTGATGTTTTGATATATGTATACAATGTGGAATGATTAAATCAAGCAATTAACATATCCGTCACCTCACTTACCTATCATTTTTATGGGGAGATGTTTCTTAGTTATTTTTAAACTCAATCTTTTATTAAAAATACAGATTTACTATGAGTTCCACTCAGAGGAAGGAAATAGCAAGCAAATGATTCTTACATATTAATATCTTACAGAGAATAAAGATATAGAAAACATAAAGTTACCTATTGATAAAAATCTAAAGAAGGAATGTATATGATCAGGGAGAATGTGTATATCAAAAATTTTGTGTTAAAAATTTTCTTGGTTTTATACTTTTAATATAACTTTAAAGTTTCAATTTTTATTTACTTAAATGTTTTTATATACATTTAACTATTGATGTGTTTTTTTTTCCAAATGAATATTTGAAAGTAAAGACTGAGAAGGGATGATTTATCTTTTGCAATCTTCCATAATTGAAAACGAGCCCATACCTTCATTCTACCTATTTTGAGAAGACTGAATTTCTCCATGAATATGGCACTTTATATGCCTGCACCATTCTAGGCTCTTTAAGCAAAGACCATCGAAAGAGGAGACAAGTAAATATACTTTCATTAGATGGAATCTTGGGTTTTAGATTTGCAATTGTTTAAAATCCATATAAATGAGAATATGACCAAAGTATTAAAACCTGCCCAATATAAACAGGCAACATTCTACTCACATAACAACACAATATATTGGAAAAGCCATTATCTTTCATTTCAATCCAACTGTAGTTTGAGCAGGTAGCAAATATTTATCATTTTTTGACCATGTGCAAAGTGTCATGAAGTAAAAGAATAATTTCCCTGCCCCAAAGTAGCTTATAGTCTAGTAGAAGGAGATAAAAATACACAGATAAGTAAAAATAAAGTTATCTATGGCCCTTTTACTCTGAGAGTTAATATTATAAACAACTAACAATCACTGGAGTGCACTTCGCTAAATTTTGTAATTCTAAATTCATGCTTGAATATGAAATTTAATTAACGTGTCACAAACAATGGTAATAGAAAAACCGGTAAGATGAAGAAGTGTTAGTCACACTTAAACTGAGATGCAGATTTAATGAATTTGCTCTTGCTAGATGCAGAATAATTAGCTAACCTACACTGAGAAGGTCAGGTATTTTGTAATGTCTCATAAATATAGAGGATATATCTATAATTATAAAATAATACTGTAATTTTGCACCTACGAGGTTAATTTTGTATTACAAAAGTAAATTGAGACTTTGTATATATCAACCTTGTATGATTTAATGTGCAATCACTGAGTCATATTTTTAGCTTGGTCTTCAACTAATTCTCAGGAGATACTGAAGAGGGATGGTGGCTGCATGTTGATGTACTATCTAGACAGTCAAAGGTACCCTCCGGTGTGCAAGGCCCATGAATGTGTTATAAAAGCAAAAGGAAGGTACTGCAATTTGTGTATCACAACACCATTTGTGAAACTCCAGACACCTACACTTAATCCTTACCTATCCTTCTGGGAAAGGATTGTAGTCGGCAGTTTTATTGCATTTTACAGGTGGGATAAATAACTGGCTTCGGGTTGGTTGCAGAGTAGGTAGTAAAACAGAACTCTTTTTATTTCTTATCCTGTAATTTAGCTACTACTTTCCCTAAACAGGTCATTATATTCTCTTTTACAAGAGTCTCAAGTTATTTCTTATTTTGAAATCTTGTCTTTCCAGTTAGATTTGGGGCTGGGTCACTTCTGCCACATTGATAACACAGTAGGTGCATACGGTACTTGGTATTTTTCTTAAATTTCTAAAGATTTTTTACTTTATAAGAATAGCTGATCCTGAATGGAAAGATTAAATATCATGGGAGTGTGGATTCATGACTGTTCTCTGACTTCCGGTATGCTGAATACTGACTTCGGCTTTGATGGTCTGTGCTTTTCTAACCCATTTTCTCACTTGGAACAACAAAGCTGCAGTTTTCTGACTTTTACAAATGAGAGGTGTTATAGAATAAGCAAAAATTAGTTTCAACTCCTCTGAGAAACTTATTATGTATACATTATTATGATCATAAATAATAATAATTTCTATTCTGAGGCATAATGCCAGAGCAAAAGTCATTTGAGGAGGCAAACATTTCTTAGTTGTATGGAGGTTTCATCAAATCAAATCTCCATTCAGAGATAATAGATATTTAAATGGATTTTTCTTTTCCATGAATGTACCTCAAGGTCTAGAAGCAATGCATTGTTAAAAATACCAGACAATAATAACAATAATTTTTCTAAAATCTTTATGGCCTGCCAAATTTGTAGCATGGATACAAGTAGAAAATCACAATCCTTTGGAAAATTGAATTTGATTCTTTTTAATTTATTTGTTCATTCAAGTCAGAAGCCCAATCACAAATTCTTGAGACTTGCTAGTCCTGGGTTTTCATTAGATTTAGGGTGTTTTAGTTTTAAATGTAGTTTTTATATTCTTTGCTCCCAGAGAAAAGAAAGTTGTCTGCCCTTTTTTGTAAGAAGAGCATTATATAATCCAACTATAAGACTGAAATAGCATAAGTAATTGTCATAGTTGGGAGATATCTTTGAGGCCTTATTAATGTCTGTCAATAAATAAATAGTTTATAAGTTCTAAACTACTACATAGTGCTATTTATTCTCATAGTTGTAAGCTACATCTGAAGGAACTGGGGGATTATTCAAAAGATGGAACTAAATGGAGACTGGACATAGTCCTGTTCAGTTTTGTTCCAGAAGGTAAAAATGAAAATTTTAGGTATAAATTGTAGGAGGGTAAATTTTAATTCAACACAAGGAAGGGGTTCTAGTAATGTCACAAGCAGATAAGGTATTCATATCTCTTTTAGGAATATTATAAAAAGGATTCCTGAATCCTGCTGTGGACTTGAACCCCATGGACCTTAAGTGCTTCTAAACTCTAAAATTTTGACAGTTTCATTTGTATCTCTGTCTTTACTGCACAATTCTGAATACAAAACTCAAGTAGTCCTCAAATGAACGTCCCCTTCTAATTTTCCAAGTTTGTTGATTAAAATACTATTTTTCCCAATTCTAAATATCAAACATTTTATCATCTTTTCTGTTTCATATTTGTCTCCTAAAATCTCTTATAACTCATCAGTTACTTAAACCTACATATTCTTATATCTCAGTGTCAATCTCAGTTATTATGCTATTTATCTCATTCTGTAAAAGCTAATCTAGGCTCTCATAGGTTTAAACCTGTATTACTATAGCAACTTCTTAACATGTCTTCCTAACATCTGTGTATCCATTCCTTAATCTGTAATTTCCTTTTGCACAACTTTTATTATTTCACTCTCATTAAGAATATGATACTTATGCCTCTTTGTTCAGATTTTCTCATCTCAGTGTGTAAATCTTTCTTAATGTGGCCCCGCCTTATCAATATTTTCTCTTACTGCTTCCAAACATCAGCCAACTTGTTCTCTTCAACTCCCCTCAATCCAATAGGAACATAAACTATAGGTACGAGTATAGGTAAAATCTTAAACTCTTTTTTATTCCTCCAATAATATTTCTTAGATTTACCTTTTCCCACAATGACCTTTCTTCTATTCTGAAATTCACTTAAAATGCACCACATGATCTGTATCAAAAGAGTATCCACTTTTTAACATGGTTGTCCACTAGTTTTGTTCACATGTATATATACGAAAGTTATAAATATCACTTTAACTATTTTTAAAGCTGCGACTCTATATTTTATATTATAATTTTCCATAGAACCTAAAGCCAGTATATATTGTAAACATTTATTAAACACACGTTAGGTGCCCATCAAATGAGGGAATAAAAAATTATCAGATATTAAATGGAGGAAAGGACAAAAGTGGCCTCCCAGGGAGAGACATCTGCGGTATCTGGGAGTGGACGTGGTCCTACTGATGCTCTCAGAGCTGGAAACAGTCACGAGTGGCAATAGAGTCAGCCCTGATTTAAACCACGTCTTTTCTCTCGGTCCATTTTGATGAGCAGTATGCCATGGGCTATTAGCCCCCAAAACATTGTGGGTTAAATAAGGTAGTTCACTGCACATAATTCTCATTTTGCAGTGAGAGCTTTAGGTTTTATTACATCTGAAATACTATGGAGGACATCATCTTGACTTTGATTTTTAACAATGTGTTAAAGATGAACAGAGATTTGAGTGAATTTGATTCATATCATCAGTTCATTTATTAGCAGATATAATGATGGAACCATAAACCTGTCACCTCTTGTGGCACTAATGAACTTTTTTCAGCTCCCTCAAAAGGTAATATTTTCATAGAAGCGGATATTGCTTCTTTATTTCTAGAGGTGCAAGGACTGCATTTGTGGGTGTGAGATCTTGTCCTTGTTAGTGATTGATGTGTCCTTTGAAGAAAGAATGCCATTCTCCTGAAATTCCCAGAGTTTCTATTTTATTCTTATCCTCATCTCAATCTTAATTCCCTGTACTTATTGGATGTTTTAGGTGGACTGTTTCTCTTGAAGTAAGTAGAGAAATAGCACATATAAACATGATTTATATGTAGAAACTTTAATTTTTAATGTCTTAACCTAAAAGAATCTATCACAGAAATAGTGAGCCCAGAAATGAGTGTCTACACAGCATTAAATAATTAGAGTTCACCAACGTAATACCACCACCAACATCATGGATTATGTAATTGGGAGTCTGTAGCCAAGGTAGATATTAATAAAGCAAAGCTTATTTAATTATAGATAAAATAAGTGCTATGAACAAAATGAGCATCTAATAGGGAGACCTGATCAGTCTGGGAGGGAAGATAGAGTCGAGGAAGAGGCAGAGTTAGGTAGAGACCTGAGGCGTGAGTAGAAGAAAGGAGTTAGCTGGGTGAAGATCGGGGACTGAGTAGGGACGGGACTTACAGGAACAGAAAACGACATGTTATTTAGCTCTTCAGAGTAATCAACGAGTGATCAGTGTGCCTTGCATATATTGAGAAAGGAAAGGAGGATGTGTGAGATTGAGTGGGAAAGTGAGTAGAGGCCATATCATAAAAGGTCTTGTCAGTAAAAACAAGGAGTTTGAATTTTATTCTAATAAAGTGGGAAGGCCTACTCTAATGAAGTGACACATTGGAAAGATTCCTATGATTTTTGAAAAGGGGAAAGACTGGAAGCGGGAGACTAGGCAGGAGGTTTTAACAACAGCTCTAGAGAGAGATGCTGGCACTGGGGCCAGGAGAGAAGAAGATGGATTTGAGATGTATCAGAGAAGCAGAATGTGGTGACTGCTGTGAAGCAGAGGGGAAGAGAGAGGAGCTGTCCGTCTCGATTTATGGCAGTCACCACTGGGGGGATGGTGCTGTCATGTATGGAAAGAGAAACAGTGGAAAAGGAGCAAGTTTTTGAGTTCAGTTTGGGCTCAGTTGGGTTTGAGTTGCCTGAAGAGGGCCTGGGAGGAAGGCAGTTATAGCTGAGAGAATAGGTCTGAACTCGACCCAGCACGTGAACCACTTTTGTTCTTTTCTCCAACTGACATCAGTTTCAGCATTCCTTTGCATACCAAAAGCAAACAGAAAAATAAAAACTATCCCCACGCAAATTCAGCTTCAAAAACATTGATGAATAATATGGATTTATTAACAAGGTTTTGTGAGAGACGAAAAAGGATATACATCAAATAGCAAAACTCTTACAGAGCTCCTTTTAAATATTTTAGCTCTTTCCCAAAGACTCAACAGTTGCTGCTTCGTTTCTTACCTCCCTTTCTACAACCCTTAACTTCACCCTTCCCACTGCCCCTGCCCCCAATTTCCACACTGATCTTTATTTCCGTATGTTAAATTCAGCTTTCCCTTATTATTAGTCATTACTGGGGCCACCACTCAGCCTTCTCAGCAAAACCAAGATCTATTTCAGAAGCTACCACCAAAGAATGATGGAGGTGGGGAGGAGAGGGAAGACCGTAAATAATAAACAAACTTTTCCCCACAAAATAAACATATTAATAACATATTCTTGATAATTTAAGCCATAAGGTAAAATCCCAACATTGAAAAATTTATTACTGGAGGAAGAGATATTACAGGAGCTATTGTGTAGTTACTTGAGAGGTAGGAGGAAAACCAAATGACTGGAATGCCCATAAGCCAAGGAAACAAGCTTAAGAAGAATGTTATGATCAATTTATCAAAATGTTGAGAGGTCATTTGTATACTTAAAAAATATGAATGATGAAATTTAAAAAAATTCCTATAAAATGAAATTTAAAAAATCTGCTATGTATACTTTGAGCAAATGGAAAAATTAGCAGAACCACATTTGTGCACCAAATTTTGCCATGAATTTCTTTTGCCTAAACAGGGCAACATCAGTTTCACTTTTTCATTTTTTCCTCTGCAGAGTAGGGGTTGGTAATATGAGTAGATAATCCTAGTTCCACATTTCCCAGTGATCCTGAGATGAAGGAAGGTAGTTGATCTTAAAAAATTTAAACTGAAAGGCATCCAATAACAAGACTGAATTCCTGAACAGAAAAATGGGTAAATTAGGTAAGTCCTTCCTGAATGGCAGAAAAATGCATGTCTTGGTGGGAAATACATGATTGTAAAGAGAGGTAATGATTTTGAATAGAAACGCAAAGAGAGTTTGCTATAACTCTTTTGAAATGTTTTTAGGCTTCAGAAAGAGAAAAATGGGCAATTAGTTACGCCTTGCATTACAATTAGTATTTATCATGCTGTTTTGCTTTGCTTTCTTTAAGTTTCCCTGCAACAGGGACCTGTCCAGTCTTCTTGCTGCCTGCCGTCAGTTATCCAAGAGAAGAACATTGATGGATACAGTTATATTCTTTATCTTGGTATCTCTTCAAGAACACAGTAGATTCTCTTTTGCCTTCTTCATTCCACTTCCAAATCTTATCATTGGGAATTTATGGCAGTTGCCACAGAGGAAAGAGCAAAACCCAAATGGGCTATACTGATGACTCGGGGCAGACTCAGGAATCCAGATATGTCGCTGGGAGTTTTATCATACACCACAATTTTGACTAACTCAGATTCTGCTCTAAGAGAAAACTAGAAACAATAAAATATAACCCCTACATATCTTCAAAGAGCTGCAAGCAATATTTGCTCCGAACAGTAATTCAATCGAGGCAGCTAGCATTTGCTTCGCTACACCTTATGAGCTTGGTAGAATGATTAAACATTTTAATTCCTTCTCTGCCGAACGTTCAAATTCATAGCCTGTTCTCTAATGTTTCTCCTGGCTTACTGCTGGTCTGCTTGAGATTCAAGATCAGAATGGTAATTTGAGGATTATGAGAGTAGGGCTGATCAATGTTACTTTCCAGATGCTTCCCTGGGCCGTCTTAAAATCTTGTGCTTTTCTCAGAGAAGGCCAAGGAAAAGAGTGAGCTATTTTGCTGTTTGGGTGAAACAAAGAGAGGAGGGAAAGGGAGAAGAATGGAAGAGTACCTCCAGCTGTAGTCTCTCCCTTTCACTGCTACTGTTTGCCCTTTCAAAGAAAGGTTGCGTAAATCAAGCTTCCTTTTGCCAATAAAATTATGATAGTTTCCCACATGCCGCGCGTCATGCTTTATCATGATAAAGAAATAGGTAGCTTTAAATGAAAGCATTTGATGATTTGTCAGGCCTTTGGCAGTTGATCAACCCCATTGTGAAAGGACAGTAATATCGTTGCTGTGCTGAGGCTGCTTAAAGAATATGAAATGTGGATCGTGGCACGGAGGTAGTTGACGGTATATCAGATTTGATTTCCCCTCAGAGAGCACAAAATGAACCTTGTCGTTATCAGGAAGAGAAATGAAATCTTTAAATATTTCTCAATGTTTTGTCATCTCTGCCTGTCGGGGTGATTTAACATAAAATTTCCCCCAAGTAGGAAGTGCAGGTATTATTTCATTTCATTTCAAAGATAAACTTCACAGTTTTTCCCCATAAATTACTTGAAAAGCCCCCAATTTGCAATTGTGCAGGTAGCTTAAGATCAATGGCGTTTTAAAATAAAATATTATTAGTAAAAAATGTGCTTTGTGTTTTGTCCCCTGCCGATAGCCTGGCAGTCCCTGAACACAGTGATAGCCTAGTGTTTATGGGAAACTATCAGAAGACTTGAGAGAAGTTGCTTACAAATGGTTTGAGTTAACTGTGCTGCCAAAACAGTTTGTTTATTGAACTTTTGACTGCGTATTTCTTATATGACCTGTGGTTACCTATTTTCATGTTTTAAACTCCTGTTTGTTTTTTTTTATCTTCTTTCCCCATTCTATTTAGTTAATGGTAATAAGACTTTGCAGACAGTTAGCTGCAAAACTTCCATTACCCTGAATATCTAAAATGCCATTTTAAAGAAAAAAATCCTTTTTTCCTCTTTATTATCAGTATATGAATAATGCATGCTCATAGCAGAAAAATAAAGATATCAACACCAACAAACATCCCCTATGACCCACGGAAAACCACTATTAACATTCTTGTGTATGTCCCTGTGGACTTTATACATGAGCGTATTTTGTTTAATGTTGGCTCATTCATTCTCGATTGCAGAGTATTAGAGAATGAAGGCTTGCAAATTTCTGTTCTTTGGTCTCAGGGTTCAAAACTGAATATTTAAATGAGCTTATTTATAAGCTTTGTTCAGTATTTTACTGCAAGAGGGATATCCATTTTTCTTTCATTTCCATTAAAGAAAGAATAAGAGGAATAAACTGCCAGGTACAACATAAGGTACTGAGATTATGTTTGAAGAAAATTTTCTTGACATTATTATTAGTTACTGGAAAAAAATGCCTTTATTGATTTTTAATACTTCGTCACTTCCAGCATGATGCTAGGCAACAATTATCCTATTTGTTGACTGGCTGGCTGACTTGACTAAATGATAAGCAGCAAAGGGCCCTTCCTGAATCCCTAATTAGTGTGGTAGTGGGTTAAAACAAACAAAAAAACAGATAAACAAACAAGCAAACTTCTCAATGAATTACAGCCCAAGACAATGTTGTAGATAAAGAATTATAGATAACAGAATAGCAAATTCTGAGAAAGGGTGAAATTATTTAATTCTTTATTTCTACCCTGTCTTTTTCTATCTCCCATATACTCTGGAAGGAAGTAGATGTTGAAATCCTATAGTAAGTTTGAATTTGGGGTGACTGGGAGATTCCAGAATATTGCATGCATTATCATTTTTTCCCTCATAATAATCTAGTAAATTAGATTCTAATATTATGTCCATATTACAGCTTCAGTAACAGAATGAGGGTTGTTTGTTCAATAGTTACTGAGCACCTACTATGTGCCAGGTGTTCCACTACATACTGGAATACAGCAATGAATTCAGAGGAAAAATTCTAGCCTACTTGGAGCTTATACTCTAGTATGGGAGATGGACAACAAATGAGATGACTGAATAACTTATATTGAATATGAGAAGGTGGTGAGTATAATGGTAAAGAATAAAGAGGAAGGGATAAAGGAAGTATTCTGATACAAGATTTGATTGGCCTCAAACCCAGGAATTCTGTCTTCAAATCCTGTGCTACTTTGATTATCGTAAGATACCAGGAACATGAGATTTTTGTCTGAAGATATGGCCTGCGATAGATTCACAGGGAAGAGTAATTTCTGTGGTTTGTTACTTATTCTTCAGGTAAGCAATAAAGATTGAAAAATTGTCATGGAAAGAGAAAATGTTGGAATATCATGACAACTAAGGAAGTCAAAGAAGTTTACTATTTAAACAAATAAAAACGCTGCTATTTGGCCCTTGTTGAAAGGCAAGAGTTGGAACCGGTTGGCTTTGGACGCTTGTCTACTTCTAGCATTGTGTCAACAAGCCTGTGGAGTACTCAAACACTCAAAGATCAGCAGATGTTTTAGACGTATTTATTTTTTCAAAACATCAACATGTATTATTTTACATCTTGTGAGTGTGTATCCTCACCTTCTGCACTCTGCCCTAGCTTTCCCGCATATGGATCCTTCCTCAAATCTTCCCTTCTAATTTAGCCAAACCCAGAAGAAATTTTCTTCTAGAGAATGTGTCTCATGTAGAATGTATTGAACACTGGATGGACAACAGTGAAACTATTAATTCTTTATCTATAAGAGTTAATACAAATTTAAGACAAAAAGCATTATTGAAATACTGGGGTGAAAAAGGAATGTTATTACAATATCGAGCCAGAAGATAATTCCATTGGAAGTAGTTTGTCTCTAAGTGTATCAGTCAGTGTTTGACCATAGAAACAGAATCAGTAGGATGGGTAGACAGATAGTAATAGGGGTCTAGTTGCATTCTTCTGCGTAGTTATCTACTTTTCCTAGCACGATTTACTTAAAAGACTGTCCTTTTCCCATTGTCAAGTCTTGGAAACTTTGTCGAAGATGAGTTGGTTGTAAATGTGTGGATTTATATCTGAGTTCCCTATTCTGTTTCATTGGTCCATGTGTCTATTTTTATGCCAGTATCATGCTGTTTTGGTTGCTATAGCTTAGTAATAAATTTTGAAGTCAGGTAATGTGATGCCTTGAGCTTTGTTCTTTTTGCTCAGGATGGCTTTGGCCATTCTGGTTCTTTTGTAGTTCCACATAAATTTTAGGCTTATTTTGTTTATTTCTTTGAAAGAATGTTGGTATTTTGGTGGGGCCTGCATTAAATCTGTAGGTTTGTTGATTTTGTTTGTTTTTCCAAAAAACCACCTTTTTGTTTCATTGATCTTTTGTATTTTCTCTTTTTTTGGTCTCTATTTCATTTATTTCTGTTCTGATCTTTATTATTTCTTTTCTTCTACAAATTTTGGGTTTATTCTTGCTTTTCTAATTCCTTGAGGTACCTCATGAGGTTGTTAATTTGAAGTCCTACTTTTGTGATATAAGCATTTATTGCTATAATCTTCCTTCTTAGTACTGCTTTTGCTGCATCCCATAGATTTTTGATATGTTTTATTTCCATTTTCATTTGTTTTAAGAAATTTAAAAATTTTCTTAATTATTTCATTGACCCATTGATCATTCATGATTGTGTTCTTCAATTTCCATGTGTTTATCTATTTTCTAAGGTTCTTCTTATTATTGATTTCTAGTTTTATTCCATTGTGGTTAGAGAAGATACTTGATATGAGAAATCTGTTGCTAGATGAATTGGAGCAATTTTATATATTAATATATAATATATTAATATTATTTGCTTATCTCTCACTGCTTTTAACATCTTCTCTTTGTCCTTGACCTTTGAGAGTTTGATTGTTAAACACCTTGGGGAAGTCTTATTTAGGATGAATGTGTTTGGTGTTCTCTGACCTTCCTGTACCTGGATATTTATATTTCTCAAGTTTTAGAAAGTTTTCTGTTGTTAGTTCTTTGAATAAGCTTTCCACTTTTTGCTCATGTCCAGCTCCCCCTTGAATACTAATAATTCTTAGATTTGGGCTTCTGAGGTAATTTTCTATATTTTGCAGGTGGTCTTTATTTCTTTTCATCTTTTTTTCTTTGTCTCCTCTTGCTGTGTGTTTTCAAATACCTATTCTTCAAGCTCACTCATTCTTTCCTCTGTTTGGTTCACTCTGCTGTTAAGAGCCTCCAAAGAGTCTCTCAGTTCAGCAAATATATTTCTCAGTTCCAAGACTTCTCTTTGATTATATTTTGATTATTTCAATCTCTTCTTTAAATTTCTCTGATAAATTTCTGAATTGCTTTTCTGTGTTATCTTGGAGAGCTCTGAGTTTCCTTAAAACTGCTATTTTGAATTCTTGGTCCCAAGAGCTCATGAGGTACCATTTCATTAGGGTCAGTCACTACATTTTTGCTTTGTCCTTTTGGGAGGTCATGGTTCCCTATTTGCTATTGTCTCTGGTGGGTATAGGACTGTGTCTTTTCATTGAAGGATTATTTAGTCCAGGTTTCTCTGTCCAACTTGTTTTGGTTTTTATTGAATATATTTGCTTAGAAACCTTCACTGCAGGTCACTGCCTCCTTTTGGACTTTAGGAGGCACCTTAAGCCCAGGTTCATGTCAGCTCTAGCAAATGGTCAGAACACTGCCTATTCTAAATGGGTGAGGTCCCAAAGGGATTATCCCAGCAGTGTGGGATAATCCAGCAGTGACTAGGGGTTAGTGGGTTAATGCCCAGAGGACCTAGGAAAGGTACCTCCTACAGCCACTTTTATTTGGTATCTCCTTTGGCCAAGATATAGAGAGGAGTCTCCTGGTTGGGTTTGGTAGTCTCACCTCTCCATTTGTCTTTGCTTATCCCCCAAGATATTTCTCCCTTCAAGCAGTCACAATGCTACTGTGGTTTAAGGCAAGGACAGATCTCCTTCTAGGGAGCCTAAGAAGGTGGAGAAGCTGGTTGACCACCTCAGTTTCACTTTCTCCAGTGTAGGAACCATGAGTTAAGGGGAGATTTTCTGTGTGGTTGGTGCCTGGCAGAATGGGGGCAGGGGGTGTCATGGATGTAGAAGTCTAGTTCTCCTACTGCCTGTTCAGTGTTTTTCCACTTCTCTGTAGCCCTGGGAATGGTCTCATCTTCATACTTGACCTCTGGGTTGTTGCTGGAGAAGATTTCAGCACTGTAAATTTGTTTTTGACTTTTTGTGTTTATGGAGAGAATCCAGCTTGTCTTATGCTGCCATTTTATAAGTGAAAGAAAGTTCCTTGAGAATTCCTAATTGAGGGAAATTCTATAAAACATCTGAACAATACTACTCCAGACTCATTGTAGGAGGAATGTAGGTAGCCTGTGGAAGCTTAAAAAGGCAAGGAAACAGATTCTCCCCTAGAGCCTCCAGACGGGAGCAAGCCCTCCTGATACATTGATTTTAGCCCTATTAGACCTGTGTTGGAATTATGACCTACAGAATTGAGAGATAATAAATTTATATTGTGTTAAGCCATTAAGTTTGTGGTAATATTTTACCACAGCAAAAGACAACTAACACATTTATCAAAAACAATAAAAGTCTGACAAACTGTCACAGCCAAGAAGAGTCTAAGGAGGCTTGGCAACAAAATGTATTATGGTAACTTGGATGGGATCCTGGAACAGAAAAAAGGACATTAAGTAAAAACTAAGGGAATTTGTGTAAAGTATGGCTTTAATTAATAATAAAGTATCAATATTAGTTCATTACTTTTGACAAATATACCATACTAATATGCTATGTTAATAATAGAGAAAGCTATGTGTGGGGTACAGAGGAACTCTTTGTACTCTCCTTGCAATTTTTCTGTAATTCTAAAACTATTCTAAGATAAAAGATTTATTTAACAAAAGACAAAATAAAAAGTAAATGTCTTAGGATATAAGCCACTATTAACATGGTGTTCCAATGTTTGTAGGTGAAAGTATCCAAATGGATTCTCTAGATCAGTGGTCCCCAACTTTTTTGGCACCAGGGACCAGTTTCATGGAAGACAATTTTTCCACAGACTGGGGATGGGATGGGGAGGCAGAGCTAAGGCGGTGAGGCAAGCGATGGAGAGTGGCTGCAAATACAGATGAAGCTTCACTCGCTTGCTGGCCACTCACCGGCTCCTAAGTTTCATGGAAGACAGTTTTTCCAAGGATGGAGGGGGATTAGGGGTGTGGGGCAGCAGAGCTCTGAAGCCTGGCCCCTAACAGGCCAGGGACTGGTACCGGTGTGTGGCCTGGGGGTTGGGGACTGCAGCTCTAGATAATTACTTTATTAAATATCTACTATGTGTAGGGATACTATGGAGAATACAAAAATGAATCCATCAGGGACTCTGTTCTCAAGGAACTCAGGTTCTAGATGGGAAGACATGTTCAACATGTTTGTGCATTGCTGTAATACAGTAAGACAGCACTAAGTGCATAAAAGCCATGTGGTTAAAGTTAAAGGACATTTGGATGAGAAAAATTAACTTACACTTAGGGAACTTGTGCAGGAAGTAGCATTTGCATTCTGCCTTGAAGCATAATCAGCATTTGTGCATGCATACTTGAAGAGGAAGCAGAAGACTGACAAGCCAAAAGTATTAGAAGAAAGCCCTAGAAAAAGAAGGTGTTAGTGGGAATTATGTAGAACTCAAGTGCCTTGCAGACTGGAATTATGTCTGTCTTGTCCATCACTATATCCAAAAGAATATGTGGCAGTCACTCCACAAATATCTGTCAATTAAGTGAAGGAAAAATAGTTGGGAAATAAGCTGTGAAGATTCTGAATCTAAATTAGTGAGCTAGCTACCTACAGTTTTTAAGCAAAACAAAATGATTTGATCTGTATAGTTAGAAAGATTAATCTCGCAAAAAAATGTAGTTTAGATAGAAAAGGAGAGGAAGGAAAATACTAAGCTTGTACAGGCAAGAAATTGCAGTTATATTAATCCTATTTATTTGCTAAAAGAACCACTAGTCTCTTTTTATTAAAAATTAGATTTTTATTTATATTAAATTAGCACATTAGAAAAGTCAGTGATTTATAATTAATAATACCAGTCTCTCCTTTAAGTAGAACAACTCCAGTGTCTCCGCATCAGATCTAGCAGCTTTCAACTCTTCTGTTTATTCTAATATTTACCTCCTTATTTCTAAGTATCAAAAATTTATGGCTGGTTCTTGATTTTCAAATTTTAGATATTACTTTTTGACTCTCTACTCTGGAAAATGAGCATTTTACTTTCTCACACTAGCTCATAACGCCCTACATTCACTCCCATAATACCCTTCTCCCATTCATCTAGATATATTAACCATTTTTTAAATTAATATTTGATGTTTACATATTTATGATCACATAAACATTATGCACAGCTAAGCCATGTGGACTACCATGGTTATCATATTTTTAATATAACTTTTTACTTTTATTGAAGGTAACAATTGCCTTGTTTTTTGTATATCTATTTTTCTATAGCTCTTTCACTGTGGTTAAGCACATTAGGAAATCTTTGTCCTCCTGCACCAATTTGGACCAAATGCTCTCTAATATTGTTCTCACGATGATATATTATTATAAGACATATTATCTTTGAAATTTTAACTATCTTTTTTCTTATTATCTCTGCTGTTTCTTTTTTTTTTATTTAGGAATTTTTATTGTTCATCTCTTGGTCAATGTCAAGAGCAAAACTGGTGGACCATATATATACTATGAAATGACAATTGATAATTCTCACCAATAAAATCTTAAAATAGAAACATGGAAAAGAGAACCAATAATTTAATATTCATTGAAATACAAGTCCCATTTGATAGATATTCAGAAAAGAAGACATTTACAGCTGTTCCAGAATCAACTCTGATGTGGTGACCACAAATATGACTAGTTGACTGGACATGATAAAGTTAAATTTTAAGGAAAGTATACTCACTAATAACTTAATAAGGAGCTCCTTAGCACATAATGGGTTGGAACTAGAGGAAGCCACTTGAAGGAATGA
>NW_012135192.1:2593536-2596266 GCF_000956105.1 Propithecus coquereli | reverse complement strand
AGCAGCCTTCGGTGTGCATGGTCTCACAGAGATTAGGACCTCTCAGATTCAATTTCTCCGGAGAGTAAATTTCACTTCCTGGATGGAGAAGGGAGGAGTCTTGGACTAGAAATTGCTCATTACACAATTCCACAGTCTTTTTCTAAAACCCTTGGGTGACATATGTTTGAAGATTCAGATTTTTTAGGATTTTAGAAAATAATGTGGTACAGTTGAAATGCAGTTGACCCTTGAACAATGCAGGGATTAGGGGAACCAACCTATCCAGCAGTCTAAAATCCACGTGTTACTTTTGACTTGCCAAAAATCCTACTGTGGACCAGAAGCCTTACCGGTAACATAAACAGTTGATTAATGCATATTTTTAAAATATTATTACTGTACTCTTACAATAAAGTAAGCTAGAGAAAAGAAAATGTTAATCAGAAAATCATAAGGAAGAGAAAATACGTATAGTCCGGTACTATATTTATCAATCTGTAAGTTTGCATTGTCTGTTTACAAGATGAATCATCTGTTTGAAATGTGGGCAACTGCAGCTGCAGATCTCAATCTATGGTACATATTAAGCAGTCTAACCTTTTCTTGTAACATCATGACTTTTCTCTGCTTCTTGGGAACACTTCCAGTATCACTAGCGGCATTTTGTAAGGGTTTCATGGTGTTCTTCAAGGTTTACAGTGTTGCAGTAAATACAATGCAAAACACATAAGAACCTCTAGAGATCACTTTTTACTGTGATATCCAATTTACTGGAGAGACGAACTGCTCACCTGAAGTTAATTAGGGTCACTTGGTGTTTTAAGCAGGTGCTCACAATACTTGAGTTCACCACAGTAGCAACAGGAGGTGGCTATGAAATTATTACAGTAGTACAGTATATACTACAGTTAATTTTATGCAGTTATGATTTAATATTACATCTTTGCATTATTTACATTTCTCTTGACAGTGAATAGTACCATGTATGATCTGTGTTTATGTGCATAAGTTTTGATAAATTTTCACTTTATAATAGATTTGTGTATATTTTATGGTAGTAAATAATAAAAGACTATTATCTATACACATATTTTATACATTCATGACATATCTAACTTTGTCTTAAGTTTTTCGATATTTCCAGGCTATGCAGTTCGTCTGAGTTTTTTAAAATTGTTTATTCAAAACATCCACAGATAAGTGGATCCACAGAATTCAAACCCATGTTATTCGAGGGTCAACTGTGTTACCTAGTGGGGCCTGCAGCAACTTCCTTAATCAAACATATTGAATTTTCTGCAGCGGAACATGAATGTTCACACCAAAAGGGGTGAATAAAGATTGTAATAGCTTTACATATTTTACATATTTTGATAGCAAATTAGTTTGAAGAATCTCAAGTTTTGCTGCCAAATGAGTTTTAAAAAAACTTTGGTTTTCAAAAATTTTGGATTTGGGAATTGCAAAGAAAAAGATTATTGAATCTTTATCTCTCACTCTGGCTTCAAATATAATGCCTCCAATTCTCCATCTTTTCTAGAAATTTCTGTATGAATTCATATGCATCTTATTGACTTCTCCCTTTGCAAGCTTAGAGTTGTCTTTCTCTGCTCTGTTAAGTCATTTCCCACGTGCCCATCTGCTTTCAATCTTCCAAAATTTGGTTGATACCTCTTCCGCTTTTGTATCTTCTGCTATAATGTTCGAACATGTTATGAATTTACCTGTTTTATTACTTAACTGCTGAAATTTCAGGAGTGAGCAGAGATAATTGGATGTGTCCGATCTGCCATATTTAACTACAGTTAACAAGCCATGGTTAACCAGAACCCTGAGATTATTATTGCTATGATTATGCTATTAATTCATGATAGAATTCTATAGTTCTATAACCACATCTAAGTTAATTAAGAGGAATGACTTGCAAGGCAGAAGGTAAAGATCAATGAATTTTTAAGCTTTTACCACCTGAAGCTCTTCAGAAATGGAATGTCTCCTTAAAGTTGTCCGCAGGTTCTAATATTAACATGGCCTGGCTGTAGCGGGCTGAATGTTGCTCCTCAAGTCTTCCCTGACCCCAAGATATAACATATGTCCACATCCTAATCTTCAGAACCTGTGAATATGACCTCATATGGCAAAAGATGCGATGAAGTAAAGGGTCATGAGGATTTATCACGGATAATCCTAGGTGGGCTCTGAATGAGGAAGTTTGGAGTTAGACTCACACAGAGAAGGTGACGTGAACATGAAGCAGAAAGAAATGAGGTGACAAAACAGGGCAAGACTACAGTCCCCAGAAGTGGAAGACTCAGGCGGGGAGTGCAGCCCTGCCTGCACCTTGACACGAGAGAGTAAATTTCTCTTGTTTTCAGCCATTTAGTTTGTGGTAATTGGTTAGGGCTGTCCTAGGAAACTAATAAATATATTGACCGTGCAATGTTGTGTTGTCCTTCCTGAGTGAGAACAAACTCTTTCTGTATGTGACAAACGTGAATTATTTTATTTATAGTTTTGGGAAGTGGTTCTTCTGTGTGGGCCTCGTTTTAAACCTTTAAAATTAGGGGCGGTGGTCGGTGATTTAAAATGTCTCTAAAATTCCATAATACTCTGTATAAGTCTTAATATGGTGGTGAGGAAATTGACCTATTTTTATAAGTCTTATAATGAATATGTAAATAAATCCCAAATGGAACTAATGACATTATTACTACTTTGGGGTCCATTTAAAAAGCAAACATTTGTTTC
>NW_012135192.1:2592916-2593486 GCF_000956105.1 Propithecus coquereli | reverse complement strand
TCTCTCCACATCCACACCAACATTCGTTGTTTGGGGACTTTTGATAAAGGCCAGTCTCACTGGAATTGAGTGGTATCTCACTGTGGTTTTGATTTGTATTTCCCTGATGATTAGAGATGTTGATTTCTTATTTTCCTCTTTACCCCTTAGTTTTCTTGAATTTCTTACTATGACATCTGGAAGGTAATATTCTTAAAAGATTATATATGTACATGCTATTGTTCAAATTAATACATTAGATGAATATACAGTTCTAGTTTTAAACCAAGTTTTCCTCAGAATTTTGAAGGCTGGCCAATTATCTTCTAGTGTCAGTGATACTACTGAGCTCAATGTCTTTTTGATTTTTGATCCTTTTAATGCCACACATTTGTTATCCCTGGAAATTTTCAGGGTTTTCTTTTCTTTTTTTTTAATCCATGATGTTCCAAAACTTCACTCATGTGTGCCTTAATGTGGCTACTTCTTCCCCGTTTTCCACATATTTATTTTTTGTTCTATTTTTTGGCTGTTCCCCCCAATTTTAATTTCTAATACTTCAAATTAATACAAATATTTTATACTCTGAAT
>NW_012135192.1:2587118-2588886 GCF_000956105.1 Propithecus coquereli | reverse complement strand
ATACCTTACCTGAACACTTCCAAGGCTTCATGGAGACTCAGGTCAAGAATAGGCCAATTTTTCATCTTTCCAGTTTTCACCTCAACTGAGAGTATAGCAAGTGCCATTTTCTTGACAGAGGAGAGCTGCCTTGCACATGACGTCCCTAGGGAGAGAGGTGTTTTAGAGCCTGACTGATGGCACCTCTGCTGTCAGTCACCCCTAAAAAAAAGCACATTTTCTGTTGCTGCTGGTACGTGTTCTGCGGATGGGGATTGTCACGGTTTGGATCATGATCGTTTCTCTCTGACTATTGAGCCTTTGAAGTCTGTTGCCTGAGTGCAGCTGGAAGCAGGGCAGTCTCCCTTTTCTTCACTGACCTCCTCCCATTTCTTCACTGACCTCCTCCCATGCACTTTCCAGCTCTGCATAGCTGGACAGAAAGTGATCCAAATCAGAAACTGCCTCCGTATTCCAAGAAGGGAGAAACTGGGTAAAAGACATGGAATTAATGTAGGAAAAGTGAGATCTTACATCTTTGTGAGACTTCCCTTTTACTGCGTCTGAAAGAAAGGGAGATCAAGAAAATTGCTCTGAGATTCATATTATGTAATCTTTTTACGCGTGCTCTGCTTCAAAATCTGCCCAGTGGAACTGAAGAAATGGGATCATGGCCACAATTATAGCTATCCAGGATTTAATAATACAGGTACTTCCCCCATGTTGGTCAGAAATTTATTTCATTGTTCATTCAACTTTTATTTCCTTTGAGCGCCCAACTCCTCCCTCAGTTATTCATTTAGCAATCACTTAACAACATTCATTGTGTACTCGTTGTGAACACACCCTTGAGTGAGACTACTGAAATTTTCCAGTATTTCATGTTGCTCCCAGACTGTGGTAAAGTGTCTCAAGCCAGTGGGGATTTTCACATTCTTAAATATGTCTAAAGTCCTAACACTTGTCTTTCCTTGAGGTGTTCACTCACATCTATCTGATAAGTAAAATGGAAAGGTGCCCAAAATGAAGATATGTTATGATCAATCTGGTGATGCTGTGTATGATATTACCAAAAATACTTGTTTTTTTTACCTCATATTTAAAATTTCTAGGAATTAGGAAATATTCATTCTAAGGAAGACAGATATTAGACACTTATGGGACATTTTTAAAAACTGGAATTAATAAACACTTCCCTGGCACCCACTGTCTGCCAAATATTAATACCAGCTAGATTATGGACATGCTAAAATGAGTATGTCCCTTCCTTACAGAGTTCACCATCTACCAAAGAAGCTCACAGGCTAGTTTTTATGAACTAATTCTAATATTGTCACAATAGTGCTTTTATTAAAGCTATTATGCGATTCACAGACTTAGGGATATTATTGTCTAACGATAAGGAGTAAAATTAAAATAGTGGGATTCAAAAGGGCACTAAGTGTGGTCTCCCTCTGTGTGACATCTGCAATCTTGTTGACTCTGATTTTGGCTGATGGAAGATTGGCTTGTCAGCCATCTTCTCTTACTTCCTCATAAGAATCTCTTCCAAACCATGTCCTTAGAGAGGCTGCATTCTAGCTAGATACTTATCTTGGGTGAAGGTTTTGCAATGATCTGCATTCCCTGCTATTGCCCCTAAAACAACCTCAAGGCCCATTTATGAGAAACAGAAAGTCCTCATTGTTTCCAGTCTTAAAAATGATACGGTGTTTTTTTAAATGAGCCAGAAAAAGCTAGAAACTCCTTATTAGTCCCTGGTGATCTTCTGGCCTTCCCTTTAGCTAAT
>NW_012135192.1:2582595-2586183 GCF_000956105.1 Propithecus coquereli | reverse complement strand
TTTAATCGAATTACAGCTTCTAGTATCATTTTCATATAGAGGGTTCTTGTGTCATGGGTCTTAATGGCATATGTTAGGTGAAATATTCTTGAATTTTATAGTAGAGTATCTCTAGCTTGCTTTGTGCCTGGAGATAAGTTTCAATTTCTTTTACTTATATTGCATAATTCATGCATTTCTTCTTGACTCGCTTTACATTTTTGTCCTGGTAGGTGGTAGTGTTATAATTAAAGATAGGCCAGAGGCCAGATTATTTGCTCTCTTGCCTGTCTGGCTGCCACTTTGTGGAAGAGTATAATGTTCTCATCATTCCTAGTCCTATAAAGAGTATGATCTAGTCCTTGTCTTTGGAAGCCCCCTTACTCTTTTCCTTTAACCTCTCGGGTCATCTGGCAGTGACACAGGGAATAGAAATTCTTCCAGTTGTGACCATCTTTTAGTGGGGAGATCCACAGTATAAACCCAACGTTAGACTATTTGTGACCTTAAAATGGAATCCAAATGGTCTTTATCTCTATTTGGAAATATATTTTTAATCTTACATAAATGCATATAATATTCCTATTACCACAAAGACACAATTTGGACAGAGTCTTTCCCCTTCTTTCCCTCCTCTTCCCCCATTTTAAAGTTATACGAAAGTTATAGTGGATGCATATTCATTTTTAAGTCTGCCAGCCAAAAGCATTCCCATCTATGTTTCGTGAGTGTTGAGTCAAGCTAGGCCTGAGAGATATTATCTTCGTCACTTCAAGTTCTGAATATTATATGTAGGTTACAGATAAAGTCATCAGGGCAAATAATGTTCATCCATCATTTCCACTTATATTTCACAGCATTTTCTATTGCATGGAATTAAGTTTAAGGTTAGGTACTCACTATAAATAAGAAAAGGATAAGAGCTAACATTTACATGGCATTTCCCAAACATTAATTAATTCAACAGCAAAATAAATATTACAACTTGTGACAGAAAGCTGCCTAAATTTTATAACTAAATTATTTATTATTTGAGAAATGTTTTAGTTTAATGGTGATTAATTAGATAAGCAGAGGAAAAAAAAAAGAGATCACATCACCAAGTGTTCTTTTTGTGCATGTTTGTACAGAGATAATTCAATGGGTTAATAGGGAAAACACCTGATAGTTTAACTTACTTCAGTGATAGTCACACAGCAATAGGCATATAGTAACTAGTTTACAAATCTTGCTTAAATAAATTGCAAATAACAAGTTAAGAAGATTGTAAAGCATTAGTTAAAGGTAAACAAATTAGGAGTGTAGATGAATCTGAGACCAGGGATTTGCTAAGAAAGGATAAATGGTAAGTGTATTTGTTTCCTATCGCTGCTGTAACAAATTCCTACAAATTTAGTGGTTTAAAACAACACAAATTTAGCATCTTACAACTCTGGCAGTCAGAAGTCTAAAATGGGTCTCACTGGGATAAAATCAAAATGTTGTCAGGGCTGCGTTCCTTTCTGGAGGTTCTAGGGAAAATTGGTTTTCTTGCTTTTCCCAGCTTCTAAGGCTGCCCACGTTCCTTGGTTTTTGGCTTTCTTCCATCTTCAAAGTCAGCAATGGCCGTTCAAGTCTCTCTCACGTTGTGTCACTCTGGCACTAACTCTCCTGCTTCCTTTTTAACATCTAAGGACTCTTGTGATTACACTGTGCTCACCTGAATAATCCAGTGTACTATCCCTAGATTAAGGTCAGCAACCTAATTCCACATGCAACCTTAATTCCCTTTGCCATGTGACCTAACATTCAGTTTCCAGAATGAGAACATAAACATCTATGGGGGATCTTTATTCTGCTTACTACAGGAAGGTAGGATGACAGAGTAATATGACATAGCAAAATGCCCACCCAGTCAAGTTAGCACTGGCTCTAACTTGGCAACTATAAGGATCATCTTCAGCCAAGCCTCAGCTTATGCCTCTATGGCGTTTCTACTGCAGTACAGCTATAAAGAATTAACCAATCCAGAAACCTGCACATTGTCCTTAAAGCCTCTCTTTCCACTGCCTGTATCCAATTTTGTCATCAAGATCTGTTAATTTTGCCTCTTACTTATCTCCCAAATTTCTTCTCTCTGTCACATCTCTTACCTTATCTTAGGTTCTCATCATCTTTCACCAGAACAGCTGCATTTATCTCCCAACAGGTGTTCATGTTTAGTCTGTGAAGTTGGTCCATCTCTATTTCCCATGTAAGTATCACGGTGGGCTTTTTATAATGTAAGTCTGTTTATGTCATTCCCCTTTTGTAATCATTTAATGGCTCCCCATCCTCATAGCAGGGATTCTTATTTGGATTGAGAGAGTTAGAATCTCTTTTTTAAGAGATATTTTTAACTATACAAATTTCCACTCACCTGCCCCAAATTTCTAAGACACTGCTTTAGGGATCATATCTCTTCCCTCTCATTGACCAACCATTTGAAAATCATTGCATATGTATCTGGTACACAGAATAGGCACAACTATAAGATAAAGAATAATTGTTTTGTCCCCCACTGTCCCTTAACATTTTGCTCTATGGGGCTGGTTTTTCCTCTGCTCTAGATGAAAACTCCAACACTCCACTGACCTTCTAATTAATTTTAGGTAATAAAGTCATGGTATCATTGAATATAGCTGGAGAGAATTACCCAAAACAGAAACCTGAGCATGGAAACCCTCTCTTCCTCACCACCTGTATAACATATGTTCATCAAAAGCTATAAATTATGCCTCTTAGACATCTCTTGAATTGTCTAGCTCCATGTTATGGATAAAGTTTCCAACTGCATTCAAATTACAGTTGTTTCCATTTTCCTGGCTAAGGCCAACATGTGGAAAGCAAGCTTGCACTTGGGTAAGTGTATGTGTTCAGCTTTTTTATTTTGCACCAGTTCTTGTCTCGACTTGGTAACTGTGATTTCTAATTCTCTTAAATATAGTGGAGGAAGAGGCATGTGGGCTGGAAATATCCTACTTGAATGGGACATTCAAAAGCTGATTTCACACTCTTAGGACCTGACTGAAGTTAAAAGCCTTCTTGGGTGGTGAAATTGTGAGTATCTTTAGGCCTCTCAGCACTGGGGAGCTCTCCTTGCATTTTCCTTGATGCAGGTGACATACTCTTCTCTAGGAATGTTGTAATATTTTAAGCATCACTGTGCTGAGACCTGCTTGCCCCTGTGGGTGACCTTATAATAAAGGGGCTCACATGTGGTCCAAATCTAGTCATGGCAAACACTCTTGAATGCTTTGTGTCAACCCAATTTTGGAGTCAGGCAACTAAAATTTACCATCTCTCCTTCCTTCTTCCTGCCTGGAACAGCTAGCCAGCCCCCCACTACTTTTTGGATTTTTCAAGTGTGAATCAGACTCTAATCCACACATCATTCCAATAGCAAGGACACCTACCAACCCCTCTCTTGAAGTTGGACAGTGTGGAGGCAGAGAAAGCATAAAAACCCTTTCCTCTAAATATATCGTCTCAATTTCAGTAGTCACTAGTCATGTGTGGCTATTAAAATCTAAATTTAAAACAATAAAGATGAAATAAAATTTTTAAAAATTGAGTTACTATGTGGTACAA
>NW_012135192.1:2580482-2582112 GCF_000956105.1 Propithecus coquereli | reverse complement strand
TTTGTATTCATTGTGATCTGATGTTATATATTATATACAACATCAGTTCTTCCTGGGTTTTGAGACTCCTGACTTTTCGACAGGAGCTAGGTACTATGTAAGTATATATATTTCTATATTCAGCGCAATCACTATGGTGTTATACATGTAAACAGTGTCATTGGTGGTAGTAGGTGAATGTTGCACTAAGAAAATATCTTTTTTTTTTTTCTAAGAGAGGTAGAGAAATGTGAAAAATGTAGGATTCCTGTGCTAGGTTTACTTAAATTGCCCAGGTATTTGTATATATCCAATGCTCAAGCTCCCCAGATTGCCTCAAGATAAGCTAAATCTTAGAAAATTTGTGACATAATTAATTAGAGGATGAATTGCTCCATTGCTGGGCACATAAGGCAGAGCATGGCTACGTGGTCTCCAGCAAGTAGGAGCCAGAATCGAACCCAGCAGGGCTAGAGGGAATGAAGTAGCTGTGAGAGGTGACCACCTGACGACAAAGAGCTCCCAGCACCAGGGTGGAAGCTGGGTTGTCCTTCCCTGGACTGGGCTGTGCTGGGCTGCTGTGAAACGTCTCATATTTGTTGGAAGATTCTGTTGCAGAAACAGACTCCAGCCAGGAACTCTGACCTAAAGCCATTTCAGGGACTGAAAAAGGTGCTTAACATACCATAGAGGAAAAGCTCCAATACCTGCAGGAGGCCAAATTCAAATCCAATTGAAAAAATTATTTGGCAGAATTTGCTGCTTGGCCCCACAGCTCCACACTCAGGCATGGGGGTGCTTGACCTTACTCCTTGCTTCCCTTAATGGGTGACAGTGTCAGGATCTTCTAGGTTAGGGTCTTGTCGTTATCGTGAGAACTCCTGCTGTTTTCCCACATTGTCTCCAGCTTCCATCATCTCACATGGTGATCTGGTGTTGACCCAGGATACCTGCCTCCAATTTTTTTAAACCTTATATAATACAAGATATGACGCATCGCAAATATATTTTAAGCTTTCATATGCTCTTAGAATTAGACTTGTAGAGATCAGAGGCGCCAAGCTAAAAAGTCAAGCAATGAAATATGAGGAATGATAAAATAAAAGGTGATGAGGTCTTGAACGAGAAGCCTAATCTGGACAATAAAATTCCAGAAAGACATTTGGATCTGGAGGATGACCAGTGATGGCAGCTGGAATTGAAATTCTGTTTAGACTCAGTGTCCTGGCTCAGTTCTTTCAGGTCCACAAAGAGGTTAAGTAGGATGGATATTGGCTTTGAATTTGTATCTTTCTCTTGAACCAATGTGACCAGATAGCTATATGACTTGAGCATTTAATGTGCTAGCCTTGAATAGCTATATTCTTTCCGTAGGTGTAATTGACTTCGACAATGCCAGTTATTCTTGTGTTCCTTCTAATTTCTAGTGAGAAAATGTTAAGATATTTTCTAAAATTGTGAAAGAGCTCTTTGGCTATCTAATCCAGCTGATTGTGGAAGGGCTTCTCAAAGTCCCAGAAATCAGCCACAATTGCTTTCTATCTTGGGAATATCTCTTGCTTGCTTTATAATAATGTGCAGAGGCCATAATGTTGGGAAACAAACCTGAATTCTATAGCTCTGGGCTTTCAGTACAAAGTGCTACATTAAG
>NW_012135192.1:2567300-2578842 GCF_000956105.1 Propithecus coquereli | reverse complement strand
AATACATTTAAAGAATTTAGTATGGTAACTGACATATCATTTCTCCGAATGTTAACTGTTAACATAATAGTAATAAAAACAATCATTGTGAATGTTATTACTTATTCTTAGTCTCAATTTCTTTTTCTGTAAAATGGAAAAAAATAATATCTTCACTGTAATGAGAAGTAAATGAATTGTATGTAAAATGTCTGGTATGCAATAGCCACTCAATTGTAATTATTTCCCTATTCCTTTCCAGCCAAGACAGAACCCAAATTTATCTTTCTGTTCAGTTGTAGGACCTTTGACACTGTTCTGGGTAAGTCCTTTAGATTCTATAACAGTCCTTTAGATTCTGAATTTTAAAGAATATTTCTGTAAATTTTCAGTGTTGGATGAGAGATACTTGGTGTTTAATATTTCTTTGGTCAATTTCCAATTTCTGAAATTGCCTCCATTTATGGGTTATTGAGTTGGTTGTATCATTAGAAACCACTTAAATTATGAACATTATGGGTTATCCAGCAGGCAATGTAAATGTAGTCTCTATATTTACATGGAGTTAGGTTTGTCTGACCCTAAAACCACACCCTTTCCATCTAATTCTAGAGATAGATTTATTTCCTATATTTTATTGCAGTACATAGAAAATCTGTTATCTGTTATGGGAGCCATATATACAAATAGATCCTGATTTGTTGAGAATCCTGGATTTCTCTCTGCTGTATTCAGATTTAGCATTCATATTATGATATCTTGGATAGTGTCCATCGCCACTACCCAGGGCTAACGTTAATAAGCACTCAACTTTTTAACAACATATTAGACATCCAAGTTAACAGACTGAATATCAACCACAGCAGGTCAAAAGACTGCAGGCATTGACATTTCCTATATCAACTCAAAGTCTTCAAATAGAAGATTTAACAGTTGATTTGAACTAAGGAAAAGAAGAAATAATGCCTCTGGGAAAATATCTTCAGACCTTCAGACCTGAATTTAAATATAGTTAATGCAGTACTAAAATGATTTTCTCTTCAGAATCTGTGATGTTTTCTACTGAACTGTTGGTTTTGCAGCACTAGATTAAATGGAAATCCTGAGCTGAACTGAAGAAAGAGCTAGGAGACCTAAGCAAGTTCAGCTGCATTTCTGCTTTAGACTTGGAGTGGAGACTTCTCTTGAAAGCAATTCCTGCTGCCTTGACAATTTTGCTTTCTCTTTTGGATTATGGAAATAGCTACTACAGTAGACTTGTTATTCTTGTTCTATATTGCAGTCTTTCTCCCCATCTGTGTTTCTTTCTTAATTAGGATTATCTGCCATCTCTCACTACTAAAAGTTAGGTAAAAGCCATGATCCTCCAGGCTTCTAAGCAGCAACATCATCAGTAAGACCAGCTTCTGGCAGGAAAGTGAAATTATTTTTAATGTTAAACAAAGTAACTGCAGGATTCCACCTGCAGCCCAAGTATCACTGGGAAATGATAAAAGATGAAGTCAGGGTATTATTCTTTGATCAAAGGGATTGCCTTTAGACATAGCTTTTTAAAAAAGAATCTCATCCCCAAAGCCACACAGCTGTAGGCTCAAGATATAATAAAAAATGAACCATTTATAAGAATTGGAGATTAGCAGAGCCTCATTAGGGACCCAGGCAGGTAAGCACAGAAAGGTAGCTGTATTTTCCTGTGGATGGGCCTGAGGCTTGGGATGGATGCATTTTGAGGAAATGCAATTTTTTCTTTTGCGTTGCATTTGCCTAAGGAAGAAAATTTCTAAGACACTCCAAATACCATTTCAGGAAATTCTAATGAACTAATCTAAATTTGGTAATTTATTGAGCAAGAGGTTCTGATCTCTTCATATATGTTCATATTTACTGGGACATCCAGCTTGCACTCTCAGAAGTGTCTGGAGGAGATGAGTGTTGACACAGTGAACTGGAGGGCTTGTGGGAGACTGGACAAATGGAGCAATCTGGGCAAGATTGCATCGTGATTCATGTCTCTCAGATGAGGCTGATACTTGCTCTCTTTAAATTGCTACAGTGTAGGAATCAGCATGGTTGTACCCTTGCAAAATGAATGAAGATACACAGCCCTATTAATCTTCAAAGGGCTTTCATTTTCTTAACATAAAGTGCAGCTCTGCTGGGTCAAAATTATGATCACTTAACCTCATAAAGACCCATGCTTACCTAGTTAAAAGCAGCATTTAAGGAGTGTAGATGAAGGTTCTTGATGTGTACTTGTGTGTGTTTATTTTGCAAAGCATCAATTTGAATCAGTAGAGCAGTAATATATGCCCTATGCAGTATGCACATAGCCCTCATGAACGTCATTTTGCAACACTACAAGGACATTCCTTCTATGGTTCCACAACACACTTTCGGAGAGGTAATTTTGATCCATTTGCTTGCCTTTGTTTCTTCCTTTCCCAACTTGGTTCAAACGTACTGCAGCAACATTGCTGATTAAATACACACACACAGAATCAATGAGGAAGTCTACAGGTAATCTTGACCTGCAGTGCGTGTCTTTTTTTCCCTGTAAAAGTTTCCAGGTGATAATGCAGCAGGAAAACATTAGAATGTGTAAACTGTAGAGAAAGCCACGGGGTAATCATTAACCTCAGGTGAGCAGCAGGCCCGTCTCGCACATTCTCCGCACGCAGTGCTGACAGAACAGGTGGAGGAAGGCAGTTACTGCCGTGTGGAAAGTGGGGAGCACGTCTTAGAAGAAACCGTGGTCTGTAATTATCTGGGGCCTGACAGTTGCTGAACAACTTCTCTAACGATCCCTGACGCATGGCTTAATGCTTTCCTCGGGCGGAGAGTAAACTACTTTACAACCAACGCAGGCTCCGAACTCGCTGCCAGCTTCCTATTTCATCATTCTTGGAGCTGGGAAGGGGCGGAACGTGCCAGTCCAATGTATTTATGGTTAGCTCTTTAAAAAGTATTTGAAGTTTTGACATGAGTCTTCATTATAGGTACAATCGCTGTTTTTTGGATTATGATATTTAGGGAAGAGAGATGACGGGGAGTCTCTGATCCTTAGAAGAACTCCGAGTTCCTCAGAAAAGTGCCCCATAAATTCAAGGCGTAATCATCTGGATCATTGCTGTCATTATTTCCATCCAAACATGTTTCTAGATGTATGATTGGAAATAAAAATAACCTGTGGAATGTGGTCCTTGGAGCCATGAGAAACGTGGAGCCTGAAAAGGAGAAGTGTCCTGTGGGCGATGTCTTCAGGCCTTGCTGACTCAGAGACAGGCAAAATGCAAGACTTTAAGGGTGCAGACAAGGCGTGGCACAATCGTGCCACTGCTTCGTCAGGTGAGTGTCATTACTGTGATGACTGAGGAAAATAATACCCCAGGTTATCCACTCAGCTTCAGTTGACAGGACAGAAATCAGAAAGGAAATTTGCATTATTTTGCCGAGACTGCATATCTAAACAGAGGGAGGAACAGCTCCTTCAGAAGAATATCTGGGTAAACCTTAGGGATTAGGGGGGTAAGCCATGGTGAGCATGTTCCCGTAATCAAAGGTGGTGGCTAAATTGTATTCTCAGGAAGGCAGGTGTGGTTATGACGCCCTTTTTGTTTGCCGAACACGCCTGGGATGTGTTTGAATACGCAAAATGTACAATAGGTGCTAAAGTAGAGTGCGTGGACTCCATGGATACGGGAAAGAATGAGAAATTTCTGAGGAAACCTGGGAGAGAGGAGAAAAGGGCTCACAGTCGGGGTATCACAGGAAGGAAGAGAAAAGTCAAAAGAAGAAAAAAGTCAAAGGATTTTATGGTGTTTAATGTGGGGTATAAAATGTTAACCTTCTCTTCCCTGTCCCATATGCAAAAGTTGGAAAATCTACATAGCTCACTTTGTGTGTGTGTGTGTGTGTGTGTGTATTTCTTAGGACCACTCAGAGAAGTAATGAGTTTTGCATCTAGGTTTTCTTAGAGAAAGCAAAAAGTGCATGTGCTGGTAAATTCAGGATCAAGAAGATTAGAAAAAAGCTAACCTAGAGTCTAAACAACATCTCTTTCAGTTGCTGAGGAGAAATCAAACCAACACAAGTTTGGGGAGCAGGGAGAACCCCATGTTTGATGATATTGGGCACGAGAAAGAAAATACCTAAGTGCAATTAGAAGGATAGAATGAAATTATTTTAATTGTTATTGTAATTATTAGTAATTATTTTTAAATAGCATGATGTTGAATAGTTCCACATTGCTTAACTGTGCCAGTGTTGTTACTATTTTATTTTCTAAGCTTTTTTTGATTATCTGAATGCTTGATACAGCTGAACTTAGAACTCTCCTTTTATCCCTCCAGGGATTTTATATTAGAGTTGAAATAACAAGCATGGTGCTATCATGATATGCCAATTCAAACAAAATGAGAAGAGATCAAATAAATAATAGCCAAATAGGATATGTGGAGATGTTTATCGAGTTGCATCATATTCTGGCTTTCTGTCGATGTTCTTTCCTCTGTTTGTTTTTGAAGAATAGGAGACCTTTCAGCTCATCTGATACAGAGGCAGCCTGAGGATCATTAAATCTCAAGAGCTAAAAGGACCTTAGAGATTATCATCTTCTCCATCTATGCTGGAGCCTTACCTGTGCCCTGACAGTCTAGAATTGAGATTTAGCCTATGCTTGAACTCTTTAGCAGTTCACAAGGTAACTATACTTTCTTTTTTTTTTTTTAATTTCAAAATATTGCTGAAGTACAAACATTTTGGTTACATAATTCACAATTGCAAAGATGTGGTAACTACACTTTCTGAACTGCTTTGAATTATTGGAGCATTTTATGTAAGCCAAAGGATGTTCAGTGGAATTATTTTCTGTTGTCTCCAGAGACCCAAAGTTGGAGAACAAAACATTCTCAATGGAGGAGTTAGATTTGCAAAGAAGATGATCCTAAACTGGGCCTGCCTGCACTAGCTACCACTCACTCCAAGGCATATGTGAAAGTTGGGGTCGAAAGGCTTCAGGGAAGACTTTCTTGGGGGAATATTTTCTATGGGTCACTGGGATGGGGAAGAATAAGCACTTCCCTCCCCACTCTAAGTGAGAAGGCTTCAGGGGACGATCAGGCTAAATTGCTGACATATGTGTTGGTCAGGCTTTTGATGTGTGAGCTTTTGATGTGATACTTGGGTTATTTTTAAATAGTCCAATGGTGAGAGGTGTGGTTGGAGCTGTCCCTTCCTGGTGGCAGAGGGAAGAAAGGCTCTGGGAATGAGCTGCCCTTGCTCCAGCTGCAGAGAAATACGTGTCCTTACCAGTATCTAGATTTGCATCTCACTGAGGGGAACTGACCGTAGGCCAGCTTGAAGAGGATCCCACCCAAAAGGACTGCCTAATGGGGCAAGGGGAAAGCAGCAGAAAGAACTGCGGAAGCCCCAATTAGTCCCAAGTAGCCTGCTGGAGGGGTGGCTTTGCTTGGGTTGGACTGCAGTTGAGGAATCCTTAGTAGAAGAGTTCCAAGGAGTCTGCAAAAACACCGGTGAGGGAAACTTTCACCAAGGGAGCCCCGATAGTAACTCTACCAGTTTCGTACAATGAGCTGTTTCCGCCTAATCCTCTCCCTCTCTCTGGGTCTGACTCTAAAGCCATCAAAAGTAGCAGCTGGTGCGTGAGGGTAAGAGACAGATTTAGGGAGAGCGAGAGGCCCATTCCTCACACACTTCAGATTGCCAGCCCAGACACAGGGGAAGGGAAAAGCTTCAGATAGGAAAAGTTTCAGAGTTCTTTTTAATATTGTTAGATGGGGCTTTAAAAAGTATTGAAATGAGACTGTTCTTGTGACTAAATGGGGCAGAGGGGCTTGCCCTAGATGCCATCAGCGATGGGGACAGAGGAACATCCTGAGTGTGTGAATGGTTGGAGGGCGAAAGTTTCTTTCTTTCTCTCCCTTTTTCTCCTTGCCCTCACCCTCTCCCTCCCTCCTTTCCTTCCTTCCTTCCTTCCTTCCTTCCTTCCTTCCTTCCTCTCTTTCTCCTCTCTCTTTCTTTCAAAACCTACTGAGTCTAGCTGATTTAACAGATCAATTACACTTAAATTGACAGTGTTCGATTTCCTTTTGCATAGCTTTGGTTTCATTCTCGTCTCTGAAGACACACAGAAATAATTTATTTATTTGCCATAGTCAATACCTTTAAAGATTTGAAAATAGTATAACGGACTCCCTGAAAGTCTTTATATTCAAAGTCCAAAAGTCTCTAATTATTTTTCAAACAACTGTGTTTTCAGCCTCTACCAGCCTATTCACCCTCTTCCATGTCATTCCAGGTTTTTATCATCCTTCCCAATACTGAGGCTTGTCTTATAAATGCACTCTGAGCATAGTTAGGGTGTTCCTGCCACTGATCCTATCAGACCACACTGCCTGGTGATCACAAAACTCTATAATGTGTCAGAATCAGGGATAGTTAGAGTAATAGTTATGAGAAAGCACATATTAAAAATATAATTTCAAATAAATTGGTGCTAAAGATTCAAATTTGAATCAGATGTATTTTAAAAATAAGACCATTGCATTTAGGTGGAATAATTAGTTGGGTGCCAATATAGTATATTTGAAGGCTAACATCACGCAAAAATGTATTTTTCTATACTGATACCCCGAATGCTAGTGAATTATTTGGTGTTTTCCACTGACCAGATACATGACATTGGAAAAGTCCCAAAATTCCAGTGTACTTTTTTCCTTAACTCTAAAATGAGGAACTAGATGAGACTGAATTAAATTCCTCAAATATTTACTGAGTGAGTACTATATACAAAGTACCATTGCACCATGTAATAAGCTTGAATTGTTCCTGAAACTAGTTGACCAGTGAGAGGGAAGCTAGAGAAATGTCCAACTAGCATTGATATAAACAAATTGGGATAAGATAAAAGAGTACAAGCACCATGAAGGTACTTACTGGCTCTCAAAAAATAGTTGTTGAACAATTGAATGAATAAGCCACACACAATGAAACCCAAGGAAGAAGGATTCATGTCCCTTCCAGTTCTATAATTTGGTGATTTTTGTGCTGGTCCCCTTTTAGAAGAGTTTCTTCTCTTTGTGTAGTAGTATTTTGAAATGCAAATATGCCTAAGGTATAACTTATTAGAAACATAAAACATTTTTTTGTAAATGAATTTATCATGTCAGTCCCAGAGAGCTGGATAATAGAAGGCATCTTGCTGGCAGGGAAGGGCAGAGAAGCATAGAGCGAAAATAGGAGTTAGAGAAAGCCAATGTGGACAGGCAGGAGTGAAAAGATATTCACTTCCTAAATTTTCTAAGGGTGTTCATTAAGTCTCACATATCTGAATCCTGAATCACTTGGAGTATTTTCTACTCAAATATTGCATGTGGTTTGAAATTCCATTAAAAGTCACAGAGAGTTTGGCATAATGGAGCTGGAGCTGAGATTAAGGTTTGATAACTTTCATCCATAAAATGGAAACTAAACAGAGCCTTGTGGTAACAGAATCTATGGGAAAACAAAAGGTCTCCAAGAGCCAGAGGTTGGAGCTGGGTGAAATAAGGAAGTGGGACAGTGTCACAGCTGGGTTTTCCCGGCACACTTTGTAATTTTAACCATGTATGTGTCACAGGAAGTCACTTGTACGTAAATACTAGGCAGGGACTAATATTAGTCAATATAGTTTAATAAATCATATATTAGAGAATCAGTTTACATTAAGAGCGCATAACTGGAGGGGATGTGATGAAGGAGGGGTGCTATTGTACGTATATACAAAACAATTTTAATAGTACCAAATAGCTTTTTGACTCCATGGTCTAGTTTGGACATATGCAATTACATTATAAGCTCAAATGGGGTTATATATTGGCAGGGAAAATAAAATATATTATCTGATGGGATTTAGAAAGAATAAAGTAACTATCATTCCCCTCTCTCAAGTAGGGGCCTTGTAGCTTTTGGCACTTAGAAGGAAGTTATGATCAATGGGTCCATGAGCTATGCAGTGGATGGTAGTGCATGTTATAAGTATGTGATCATGGACATTCTGCATCTCAGGAATGATTGCATGACACTCATTGGGCGTTGGGCGGATCGGAAGGGGGAGAAGGGAATGGGTATATTCACACCTAATGGGTGTGGTGCGACACGTTTGAAGCTCTGACTTGGGTGGGGCAAAGGCAACATACATAACCTAAACATTTGTACCCCCGTAATATGCTGAAATAAAAAAAAAATTGATTGCAAATGCACTCATTTAATCTTAGCTTTTATGTGTGCAACTAATCGTTTTCTTATAAGAAATAGGTCATATGAAAGTGAGTTGTCTGCATGAGCCATGTATAATAAAACCACTTTCTCTTTTTTTACCTTTTATTGTTTTAAATGTATTCAATATTTCTTAAAACAATTATAGAATTTCTTGATTATCTTGGTCATTTAAGTTTTTACCTTCCATTTTGTTCTTTTATGTTTGTTTTTGGCCATTTTATTCTTATCTTAATTTTACTTAAAAGCCAGTTAGGTGAAAGACATCAAATTAACTGTTTTTCTTATTTATTTAGCAAGAATCATTTGGAGAGATGGCTACTTAGACTATAGGCTAACTTTATTCTTCTGCATGATTTACTGATTTCAGTTATTGTGCTTTTGGGTTTATTACTCATGATCATACTACATATTTACACAACTTTGTAATAAAGATTATCTGGCTTCCTTTACTTCCCCTGAGAAAACAACAGAGAAAGTAGAAACAACTTTGGGCAATGTATACATTCTATTTTAACCCCTGAGAATGAAATTTCTGAGCGTAGATGTAGATGCTTTAATAGAAGTGTTGTTAATCTACTCTCACAATTTTGTGTATAAATATGGAGCTATTTCAGCTTCAGTTTTGACTGAGGTCCTAATATAATAGATGCTAACTGTACTCATGTTCCAAAGGGAGATGTAGAACCATCTCTGCCGGACTTTAAATGAAATGGATGTTGGGTGGGTAGGGGTGCTTTCCTCTCACCTCGAATGCAATGAGAGCCACTCTAAGGAAACCGTTTAGAGAGCTTGTGGGACACTAAGGACTGGTGCTTGCCTCATGCCTGAGAAATCTGAAAGGTGATCTTCAGCTTGAGGGTCCAGTGGCAGTAGAGCACAGGGCTACCAGGGGTTGGTTGGCACATTATTATGGGTTGATTTGCTTTCCTCCCCAAAGGATATGTTGAAGTTCCAAACCCCAGTCTTTGTGAGTGTAACTTTATTCAGTAAAGGGTCTTTGCAGATGTGATCAAGTTAAGACGAGGTCATACTGAATTAGGGTGGGCCCTAATCCTATATGACTGGTATCGTTGTTGGAAGATAATAGAGACACATAGGGAGAAAATGGACATGTGATGACAGAGGCAGACATGGAAGTGATGAATGTATAAGCCAAGAATGTGAAGGATTGTCACAAATACCAGAAGCTAAAAGAGGCAAGGAAAGACTCTCCCCTCTGGTTTCAGAGGGAGAACGGCCTCCAGAACTGCGAGACAGTAAATTGCTGTTGGTTTAAACCATCCAGTTTGTGGTACTTTATTACGACAGCCCTAGGAAACATACAGGATGTAGCTGCACTCTGAAGAACGACAAAGTTCAGGCAGTTTTCCATGGTCAGATTGTGAGCCACGTGAAAGAGAGAGCAGTAGAGGCTCATTTTAGATCTTGTTCAAGTGGACTCCTTGAAAGTGCAAGGAGAACTGAGCAGAAGGATGTTGGAAGTATACAGCCAGATACCCAAGGGCTGAGAGAAGAGTCCTGCATAATCGTCTAGGGAGTGCCTGCACTGAGAACTGCTAGTTAAAGATTTTCTGTGATGAGGATTTCCCAAGAGCCTATGAATGTTTTCATAAAAGAAAGAGTCTGCTTTAAACCCCAGCACAACCATATCAGGGCCTAGGTAAAAGCTTTCCTGCCCTTTCTCCTACTCTACCTCCTCTGTTTAGATTCTGGACAAGGAACAAATTCACAGCTGAGGAAAGAGATATTGAAACATAAAACTAATAAAAAGGGAAGAAAACAATCATTCCTTCTATCTTCATCCACTATAGGGGATCAATATAAATCAGGTGCCAAGCTTTAATGCTGAATTAAATTCTGAGTTGGTATTACATTGGGCAGAACATACTGACTAATATGCCAGGAGTATTTGGGAAACTGACCAAGACGTCTTAATATTTTGAGCTTGATCAGAAAAATCATGAGAACTTCCCTAGATTCCATATAAGCTGAGGATGTGGGAGAGGGGTGAAGGTTGGAATAATCACCTATGAATGGACATGTACAGGCAGACTCAAAAAAAGAATAAGATTATTTTCCATTCCATTCTATCAGTCTTGTATATTCAAAGTATTTGAAACATTAAATACTTTATACAAAAAACTCCTTTCAGACACATTATTTTATTTTATTCTCTTGAGAGGCCTATGAAGGAGGTGGGACAGACACTAGCAATGAATAACTGAGAGAGGTGTGAACAGACTTGTCCAGACTCTGACATGGAGGTATTATTCCTCTCTGATTTCAGTGATAGTTATTACAGACATTTCTCCCCACCATTAGTAAACACATTTTTGAAAATGTTAAGATTTTTTTTATTAGAAATTCCAATAAACACTTTTGATCCAAGAAAGAAAAAGAACACTAACAGAAGATCTACAATGCCATTAAACTAGAGGGATTTTCGCTTTCTGGTTTAAGATTCTCTTTTTGACTATTTTTCAAGATCAGATGTGTATGTTTCTGATTGTTAATTTTTGGAATCCTCTTGAACTGCCAACTATCACAAAATTTCTAGATGCAATAAGTATTTTTTATATCGTATTTTTATCAGTTTTATTGACATGCAATAAACTGCACATGTTTAAAATGTACAATTTGATGTCTTGACATATATATTCATCTTTGAAACCATCACCATAATACACATAATATGAACATAGCCATAAATTTCCAAAGATTTTCTCATACCCCTTTGTAATCTCTGCCCACTCCTAAACACATAACACTTTTCTTCATGGGAAAGATTTTTATTTCAGTGTTCATTTCTTTAGTATATATGAAGCTATCTGGGCTATTTATTCTTTACTAATTGTTGGTAATTTGTGTATTTCAAGGAAGTTGTCCATTTTGTCTGTCATTAAATCTATTACCATAAAGTTAATAATATTGATTTATGATTCTTTTAATATCTGTAAAATTTATAATGATAACAACTTTCTCATTTCAGATATTGGTAATTTGTGGCTTTTCTCTTTTTCCCCCCTTGATCAGTATGGTTAGTGGTTTATAAATTTTATTGATCTATAATAACCTAACCAGATTTTGGTTTCCATGATTGATTTTCTCATTTTTTTGTTTATGATTTTTATTGACTTTCACTCTGATATTTGTTATTTTTCTTATCCTATACTTCATATTTAATTTCCTCTTTTTTTTTTTTTATTAAGGTAGAACATAAGACTTTCTTCTTTTCTAATATAGGTATATTAATGCTATAAATTTCCCTCAAGTATCGCTTTGGCTG
>NW_012135192.1:2558472-2566625 GCF_000956105.1 Propithecus coquereli | reverse complement strand
TTTTTTAGCTCCGTCAGGCTTTCTTCTTCTTACACTACGGCCTGGAAATTCTCTTTAGGGAGTAACTTGGAGAATCATTAACTTGTTTCCCCATTTTTAGGAATCCCTGTCCTTTGTTGTCTGATGTCCAATGTCTTCAGAACTGTTGTTTTATATATTCTGTCCAGATTTTCAGTTGTTTCAGAAAGGAAGGTAAATCTGGTCCCTGTTACTCTATCTTGTTTAGATGCACAACTTTATATTTAAGCTAAATATTCTTTCTATGTGCTTTAATTTAAGCTATTATATTTGGATTATTAATTCAGCTCTGCGTCTATAAATAAAAGAGTAACAAAGTAACAGGAAAAAATCTAGAGAAAGTGGGAAAATTGGGACTTAATTATATTAAAAGGCTTCTGCACAGCAAAAGAAATAATCAACAGAGTAAATAGATAACTTACAGAATGGGAAAATGTATTTGCAAATTATGAATCCAACAAAGGACTAATATCCAGAATCTATAAGGAACTCAACTCAGCAAGACAAAAAGAAGCAACCCAATTAAAAAGTGGACAAACAACATGAACAAACATTTTTTCAAAAGAAGATATACAAATATCCAACAAACATATGAAAAAATGCTCAACATTACTAATCATCAGAGAAATACAAATTAAGACCACAGTTTTAAGCTTCTCTTCATGTCTTTTGCCCATTTTTAATGGGGTTGTTTGTTTTCATGTAAACAAAAACATTTTACCTCCATAATATTTTGAAATTAATAAAAAAACACAGTGAGAAATTGTCTTATTCTAATTAGAATGGTCATTATTAAAAAGTCAAAAAGTAATAGATATTGGCATGGATGTGGTGAAAAGGGAATGCTTATATACTGTTGGTGGGGATGTAAATTAGTGCAATCTCTATGAAAAACAGTATGGAAATTTCTCAAAAAACAAAAAGTAGACCTACCATTCAATTTGGCAATCTCATAATTGGGTATTTACCCAAAGGAAAAGAAATTATTTTAAAAATATACCTGCACTCATATATTTACTGCAGCACAACTCACGATTGCAAAGATATGGAATCAACTTAAGTGCTCATTAACTGAGGAATGGTTAAGGAAAATGTGGTGTATATGTATATACATACACACACACCATGGAGTACTACTCAGCCATACAAAAGAATAAAATAATGTCATTTGCAGCAACTTGGATAGAGCTGGAGATCATTATCCTAAGTAAAGTGACTGAGAAACAACCAACCAAATTTCTCATGTTCTCATTTGTAAGTGGAAGCTAAGCTGTGGGTATGCATGGTCATATAGAGTGACATAATGGACATTGGAGACTCAGAAGGGAGGAAGGTGGAAAGGGGATGAAGGATGAAAATTACCTATTGGATACAATGTGCATTGTTCAGGTGATGGGTACATCTAAAGCCCAGACTTCACCACTGCACGATATATCCATGTAACAAAACTCCACTTGTACTCCCTAAATCTATTGAAATGAAAAACGAAGAAAGGCAAAATGTGTGCTTGGGTATTATCTGCCAGGAGGAGTCTGAAGTTTGGGAAAAACTGTAATGAGATTTAGCAAGAGTACAGAATCTGACTACAAAATGGTTAATGATAATAATTAGACTTGTAAGGACACCATGAGTATAACAACATAGTTGACCATAGAGATACAGTGGTATAACAGGCAAGCTCAAGCGGAGACACAGGAGACATAGGGTTCTAGTTTTTGTATGGCCACTGTGAGATATTGGCAAGTGACTTAATCCAACAATAAAAACGACATGGTGAATTAGAAATAGATTTCTGGACAGCATTCACAGAAATTTTGTTCTAATAAATTTGAGGTAAGGCCCCCAAATCTCTCTAAAGCTCCATCAGGTTATACTGATGCAAAACTCATTTGGGGATCCACTGATGAGATGATCTCTTCAGTTGCTTTTGAGCCCCAGTCTTATCTATATTTAATTTTTAATGATGATAATAATAGTTACTACTTGTTGGGCACTGAATACGTATTGTCTCAGGTACCTTACATACGTATCCTCTAGTCCAATAGTCTTGCATGGTGAATATTAGTATCCTCATTTTCTTAAAGAAAATTAACATTTCTTTAATTGGATGGTCCAGGAACTTGCCTAAGATCACATATGGAATCCACCTAGAAAATGATGAATGTAGATTTTATCTGCAATCTGGCACCAAAGCTGTGCTTTTTCTATTTTGTCATAGTCCCTATCAACAGACTGCTCCTCAGTGTTTTAATATTATTGGTTGATGTCAGTCAAATTTGTCAAAAGTAAAAGATTATTTTATAAGAAAGGGTCTTAAAAACTCTATAAAAGAAACACAGAAACAGAAAGTGGTCTACAGATAATGGTCAGGTAATTTTAAGATACTAGTGCTTTATTGAACACTTATTGAACCGGGTTAAGGGTGATATTGCATTATTTATTTCAGTGTTTTTATGTGTTCTAGCGTTTCTTAGTGAGAATTTGTCCATTATCTATTTATATTATAAATTGAATGCATGTATTGACATACGCCCTTCACAATACCTCTAAAAATATGATGCTTCATGTCTGTAGGTAACTTATATGTACTTACTATTTTCACATATTTCTTCCCTTTTAGCCTCTTCCATTTATCATCTTTTTTTCCTATTAGTTACTTTCATTCCTTTTCATATTTTTCCTTTTTATAACTCCAGGCAATGCTGAAAAGAGGTCCCCCCTAGGTGCTTGTTTCTTGTTTTCGATTTTAAAACACTTGCTCTTGCTATTTCACATTGGAAATGGGTAGAGACACTCATGCCAGCCAAATGTGAAGAGAGAGTATGACAGGCATGAGACATGAATAAATCACTGTTAACCCTGTGATTCGAGTATAAAACTTTTGTATTTCAGAAGTTCTACCAAGATTCAAAGGGAGGATAACATTAATAAAAATGAAAGCTTTTTATGTTCTCGTCAGATTTTTTTATAATTGTTTGTTTGTAAAGTGCTTTGAGTATTTGGGGCAATGCTTTGGATTGAGGTCACTGATTTAAATTCTATCCATTCCCTCTCTATCCTACCCAACTGCCTTTGTCTCCCCTCTCTCTCTATTTAATTGGAACTTTTCTCAAACTTAAGCTGATCTGAATGGAGCTACAAAGTGAAATTAACCAATTCCCTTGAAAGAAGTAGGGTAGCAATACTTTAGAAAGCTTATTAATTCTTCTTTTCACTCTGCCTCTCTGCTCTGCTCTCAGGCCTCAGTTGGAACCCCTGGAGAAGGAATATTAACAAGCCCCCTGAAGCTGAACCACTACAACATTTCAAGGGAATTGGTTAATTTCACTTTGCTGCTCCATTTGGAGCAGCTGGGGGTAGTGGTCTTGAGGGAAATAATAGGACCTAGTACTTGAAATCCTTTACATTTTTAAATAAAATTCTACTAAGTTTGTTCATCAAACTAAAAAATGGTGTTCACCATATGCTTGCATCACTGGTTTATACACTGGAATAAACTATTCATGTATCTTCTCCTATTTTCGTTTCTCAAGCCTGTGTGAACCTTCCAAATTCTTTTTGATTTCTGATACTTACTGGATAAATTCTTTCCTCAATGTCCATTGATTATGTTCATCAGTAGGCAACAATAGTTAAATCATTCATTTATTTATTTTCTCTTAGAGACATGGTCTTGCTCTGTTTCCCAGACTAGAGTGCAGTGGCATGATCACTATTCACCTGCAACTCCTGGACTCAACTATCCTCCTGGTTCACTCTCTGATCTTTTCCTAGTATAGCTCTGATGAGAGCGCCCTTTGCTCCTCCCTGTTCCCTGATCCCCTTTCAGAATCCAAAATACTTTCTTGGTCCTTGTTTAGGAAATTCAGTCATGATCTTGTAATGTAGAAATATTCTAGATCATGCCTGTTTCTATGTTTCACCCAGAGGGCATCACAGAACAAAATCAGACGGCCCCTGGCAGCTCTCACAATCCTCTCATTCCTGAATTCTCTTAACACTTTTGTAACATTAGCACACTTTTAAATTCACAACTCATTCTTTTTCTAGGTTAATAAATTCATTGGACATTAACAGTATTAGACTGTGCTCTGGAGGCATCCCAACATTAACCTCTTTACATTCTGAGCCTTAACCATTTAATTCTTCTCAGTTCTTCTCAAAGATATTTTAATGATGGAGCTTTGTTTTTTCCCCTATGGTTACTAAATTTCCTTAGTTCCCCCTTGTGCAGGTGTTTCATAAAAAATCCTGTTCAGAGTCTCAAATGAATTGCTTCTGGTCTTTCTGTGTACATACCTTCAATTAATTCCAGAATCATGAGAGCAAACTTGAGATGGATTTGCAAAAGTTAACATTCAAAAATATCACAGTGTTTAAAGTAACTATCATCTTACCCAAAGGCATGCTGGACAATCAGAGCTCAATGCTTCTTTTTGATATTAATTTATACACATTTCTGTGGATCGTCAATTGCTGTTGAGGGCTTTGGTGTTGTGAATGTATTAAAAAGTATTCTTTTTTGAAAAATCATGGAAAACTCTAGTTTTGACATCAGAGCCTCTGACAAGTGAATCTGTTCTCATTATCTCAACATCTATCTTCGCTTGTAAAAATTCTGCAGGTTTATGATGCATCACGGTATCCTTCACTACCTCCTCTTGTTCTTCGACATAAAGCTGCCACTTATGCTAGAACAAGCTTGATAAGATTGCCTTATAGATACAATTCATTTAAACAGAACATTGCTGCAGACACTAACATCCTTCTGCTGTAGCTCTTCTCTGTCTGAGTTAGAATATTATGCTCAAGAATTAGAAGGATGAAGGCAGATATACTATATGCACAAAATTACCACTCACTCCTAAGGGGTTAGAGCCTTAAATATCAAAATATTCATTCTAATATGAACAGAGGAAAAGTGCTGTTTTTGCACTTTCTCAAATGAGGCCATAGACTTCAACCATCTACTATACTATCCTTAGTAAGTGGACAATAAGAAGAATAATAAACCATGGTTCATTTTAGATGTTAACCCACATCCAAATACCTGAATGACCTTCTCTCAAAGCTGTTTTAAATAAATGGTGTATAAAATACACACCAGGAGAGTCATAAATGGCCAAGGTGATATTTGAGGCCTTATGGGAGGTACTCATTTCAAAAATTCCATGCTCTGTCACCTCTAATGATCTTTTGCTCTTCATTTAGCTGAGAGTTGGCTTTTTAATGAACAAATGCCCTAACCAGTCTAGATGGCATTCTTATTATGGTCATATATTTTGGAGGTGTGATGAGGTAGAAATTGATATAAGAAGGTGTAAGAGAAGTCAAAAAAATCCCCCAGGAGATGGAGGGCATCCATGTCCCCATCAAAGTGATGATAAATAGAGCAGGCTGGAGGTGCCTGTGACAATGACTGCCAGTTGATGAATGAAACTTGATATTTTGTACACCTAAACCTTGAGGATTCTGGATGTATCAGAGTGTTTGCTTGGGTATAAATCTGAGCTAATAGGCACATAGTCTAGCCCATAATCAGTGTGTGTGTTCCTTTCCTGTTAATTACAAAAATATGGAGGTTCCCTGGTGTTATAAAACTATGCCAGGGCTTCTGAGGTATTCCAGGAAGTGTTGGACCAAGTGAACTCCTCCTAGACCTTTTGGAATGTCTTGGATTCTTGTAGTTAGGGAAGGAAAGGAAAGGAATCTATAAATAACTTGTCAGGTTTCTTCTGGTCATCTTGGCCTGGGAGCTGTCTGTTCCCAAGTAGTCCTGGTGGAGTTTAGAGCACTCTTGGTTTTTCAATCTTGACTCAACAGCCTCAGAAGTTCCTGAAACATACTGAGCTCCTGTTAAGAGTTAAATAGAAGTAGCTCAGCAACATCATGGGCTTCTAAGTCAGGTAACAAGAGGAACATCAGTTATCATTACCTCTGACTCAGTTGGCTTGGGTCATGAAGCAAAGGGACATTTGATTCTCCTCAGTGATTGATTGTGGCTCCTAAATGGCTCTATTCCATATGGAAGCATCTCTTCTTTACATTTGAAACAGCATATCAAAAACTAAGGGATCTGGTTCATGTTAGCTCCTTTAAGCACACTTGCAAAATTATGTTTGATCAATCTTTGAGTTTTGAAGATAGCTGCACACCATTTTAAAGTACATTGTGTCAAATGACATGGATCCAATTACACCTGAAGGAGTTACTGGCTTTTTGTCATCAAACAGAGACATTTGCTTTTGCACTATATAGGGACACTGGACTAAGCAAGAAGTACACATGGCTTATGATAATTGCTTCCATAAAATTCCATGTGGCTTACTTATCATCAAGATTAAGAGTAGACTTGCATGTATATTTCCAGCATGTTAAACTTGTTTCCAGTATATTTTAGATTTATCCTTTAAAAAATTGCAGAATGTTTTTATTTACTTAGATGACTAGAAGCTAAAGAAAGGTAGTTTCTGGGAATTCCTGTCCATTTATAGGACTCTAGATCCACATGGTATTTATCAAGCTAATGTTAGGTACCTATTTCAGAATCCTGCCATTTTGTTTATTTACAGGATGCAATGAGTAGGTAGAAATGGTTTAGCCATATGCTTTATTTTTCATTCTGATTTATGTTTGTAATCTGTGATGTCAGGAAGATGAAATCAGGGGTCTGACAAGGGTATTGATCAGGGTATCTGTAATTCAAAAGTGATGAGAAGGGAAGAGTTAATGAAATTTTTTAATATGCTGAATAGGGCTTTTCTGCTGAACAGCACTACATTGTCTGGGAGAACAGCTCTTGAATATTAAAACAGAGCCGTTTTGTCTTGTTCTGTTGCCATGGATGAAGAGAAGTTGATTTTGGAAAATAAAACAGGAAAAGTTTTGAAGAAATTAGATGGGTCTGAAGAAATTTGCCTGGCGGTATTCCTTCTTGTCTAAATTGTGTGTGTATGTAGGAGGGGAGCAGGGCTGTCATTATTGTCCTTGAAACAGTGCAGGCTGGGTTCTGTGGCAGTATGAGACTAGAATGTAACTGGTGACTTGTTGGGACTGTCCTTTCAGTGGATATTGGTGAGGTACATTGACTGCATCTCCTTAGAGGTAGCACAAGTTACTTTTTGCTTTTATGTGGCCATACTTACCATTATTTTTGTCATAAAAAATTAAAAAAAACTCTTATTTTCTTGTATCAGAAATCCTTCTCTATGTTATGATCCATTAAATATATCAAGTCCAAGATCTCAGTGGTTTATAAAAACAGCAGATTATTTCTTACTCCGTCAATGTAGGTTCTGGGAGAGTTGTGGCTCTGCATCACACATCTTCTTCATTTGGGGGTCCAGACTAAAGGAAAGGCCTATTTCAGTCATGTGACATGGGGAAAGAGCAATGACAGAGCCATGGGGTGGCTCTTTCAGCATCTGCCCAGGTGTTGGGGATATCACTGCTACTCATGTTGCACTGGCCACAGTAAGTTACACGGCCAAGTGTGATGTAAATGAGACCTGATCGGGCCATGAAGTATGCCTTTCTCAAAGAGAAGCATGGCAAAGGTAGGAGCATATAATTTTCTTTTAGGAAGGGGAACGAAAATGAATAATTGAGATGAATAATGTGATCTTCATCACCCCTAGTCTGTCTTCAAGGCTTATGGAAGTAAAATGTGATTCTTTGGAGGCTGTAGGTCTTCCTTCGGAGGGCAAGAAGATGGGTGAACAGTGATTCCGAAGTTTTAGAAATTAGAAGGATCACCTGGATTACTTGTTAAACAGGCAGATTCTTAATGCCACCTCATCTCCATCCATCCCTACTCTCTCCTCTAACATGGTAGGTTTGCAGTGGGGTCCAGGAATCCACATATGGTGATCTGCTGTGGAACACTGATCCAGATGATCTCTATCCCTCTGTCTTTAGTCATGTGGTTGTGAGGTAAGAAAAACAGTATCTGGAGAAATAAAAAGTTTCCATCAACTCCCAATCCTCAGCTTTCAATATTTCATAGTCTCTAGCCTTGTCAAAAAGTGGAAATAGCTCCCACTGAGGTGGAGAATAAGGACAGATCAGGCTACGATCCTGGGTAGGGAACCTCCTGGCCCACGTCACAGCCAGGGGAGATCCATTGGCCTGAGTTT
>NW_012135192.1:2557873-2558422 GCF_000956105.1 Propithecus coquereli | reverse complement strand
ACATCTTGAGATAAAATATATATGTAAGTTTCAGTCACCAGGGTTTAGTTAAATAACACCTGTCCCTAAATGACATGGTTCCAGTTTCATTTACTGTGGTATATTAACTGCAATTTCATGAAGTACATGATAGCACTTCAGCTCAGAAATCACTATGTATATACCAGTTACACATGATGATCGCTGACCAATCACCTCAGTATGGTCACTGCACATCTATTATTCAGTTAACACACAACAGAGCAGGTAGTTGTGCTGCCTTCCTGTCTCCTGGTGACAAACTCACATGACATTGTACAAAATGATTAAAAGAGGGAATTGTGTAACAGATGAAAGTACAGCAAAGAAATGAAAAGTAATAATGGTGGGTGTGAAATTAGAGACAATACATGACAATGGAACATTGACACTGCTGTCGTGGGAGTCTCTAGGTATGAGGCCACGAGAACTTAGTGCAAAAGAATTTAACATAAATGGAAAGAATAGTTGGGATGAACAGGATGAAGATGTCCCAGAGGAAGTAATGCTGACAAAAAAATCTTCACATTA
>NW_012135192.1:2557129-2557823 GCF_000956105.1 Propithecus coquereli | reverse complement strand
ACATCTTGAGATAAAATATATATGTAAGTTTCAGTCACCAGGGTTTAGTTAAATAACACCTGTCCCTAAATGACATGGTTCCAGTTTCATTTACTATGGTATATTAACTGCAATTTCATGAAGTACATGATAGCACTTCAGCTCAGAAATCACTATGTATATACCAGATACACATGATGATCGTTGACCAATCACCTCAGTATAGTCACTGCACATCTATTATTCAGTTAACATACAACAGAGCAGGTAGTTGTGCTGCCTTCCTGTCTCCTGGTGACAAACTCACATGACATTGTACAAAATAGATGATTAAAAGAGGGAATTGTGTAACAGATGAAAGTACAGCAAAGAAATGAAAAGTAATAATGCTGGGTGTGAAATTAGAGACAATACATGACAATGGAACATTGACACTGCTGTCGTGGGAGTCTCTAGGTATGAGGCCACGAGAACTTAGTGAAAAAGAATTTAACATAAATGGAAAGAATAGTTGGGATGAACAGGATGAAGATGTCCCAGAGGAAGTAATGCTGACAAAAAAATCTTCACATTAAGGAAAAAAAAAAAACTCTTGGAGATATTTCAAGATATCTAAAGAACAAAGAATAAAATGTGGGAAGCTGATCCAAACTTAGAAAGGAGTATGACAGTTTGTCAATGTGTATAAAAGATGCTTGTTCCATATTGTTAGTTA
>NW_012135192.1:2554543-2556698 GCF_000956105.1 Propithecus coquereli | reverse complement strand
GTTTAGCCATATGCTTTATTTTTCATTCTGATTTATGTTTGTAATCTGTGATGTCAGGAAGATGAAATCAGGGGTCTGACAAGGGTATTGATCAGGGTATCTGTAATTCAAAAGTGATGAGAAGGGAAGAGTTAATGAAATTTTTTAATATGCTGAATAGGGCTTTTCTGCTGAACAGCACTACATTGTCTGGGAGAACAGCTCTTGAATATTAAAACAGAGCCGTTTTGTCTTGTTCTGTTGCCATGGATGAAGAGAAGTTGATTTTGGAAAATAAAACAGGAAAAGTTTTGAAGAAATTAGATGGGTCTGAAGAAATTTGCCTGGCGGTATTCCTTCTTGTCTAAATTGTGTGTGTATGTAGGAGGGGAGCAGGGCTGTCATTATTGTCCTTGAAACAGTGCAGGCTGGGTTCTGTGGCAGTATGAGACTAGAATGTAACTGGTGACTTGTTGGGACTGTCCTTTCAGTGGATATTGGTGAGGTACATTGACTGCATCTCCTTAGAGGTAGCACAAGTTACTTTTTGCTTTTATGTGGCCATACTTACCATTATTTTTGTCATAAAAAATTAAAAAAAACTCTTATTTTCTTGTATCAGAAATCCTTCTCTATGTTATGATCCATTAAATATATCAAGTCCAAGATCTCAGTGGTTTATAAAAACAGCAGATTATTTCTTACTCCGTCAATGTAGGTTCTGGGAGAGTTGTGGCTCTGCATCACACATCTTCTTCATTTGGGGGTCCAGACTAAAGGAAAGGCCTATTTCAGTCATGTGACATGGGGAAAGAGCAATGACAGAGCCATGGGGTGGCTCTTTCAGCATCTGCCCAGGTGTTGGGGATATCACTGCTACTCATGTTGCACTGGCCACAGTAAGTTACACGGCCAAGTGTGATGTAAATGAGACCTGATCGGGCCATGAAGTATGCCTTTCTCAAAGAGAAGCATGGCAAAGGTAGGAGCATATAATTTTCTTTTAGGAAGGGGAACGAAAATGAATAATTGAGATGAATAATGTGATCTTCATCACCCCTAGTCTGTCTTCAAGGCTTATGGAAGTAAAATGTGATTCTTTGGAGGCTGTAGGTCTTCCTTCGGAGGGCAAGAAGATGGGTGAACAGTGATTCCGAAGTTTTAGAAATTAGAAGGATCACCTGGATTACTTGTTAAACAGGCAGATTCTTAATGCCACCTCATCTCCATCCATCCCTACTCTCTCCTCTAACATGGTAGGTTTGCAGTGGGGTCCAGGAATCCACATATGGTGATCTGCTGTGGAACACTGATCCAGATGATCTCTATCCCTCTGTCTTTAGTCACGTGGTTGTGAGGTAAGAAAAACAGTATCTGGAGAAATAAAAAGTTTCCATCAACTCCCAATCCTCAGCTTTCAATATTTCATAGTCTCTAGCCTTGTCAAAAAGTGGAAATAGCTCCCACTGAGGTGGAGAATAAGGACAGATCAGGCTACGATCCTGGGTAGGGAACCTCCTGGCCCACGTCACAGCCAGGGGAGATCCATTGGCCTGAGTTTTCGCTTGCTGGCAGAGGCCTGGGAGAGGCCACGGAGAGGGGGAGAGTGGAGGGGAGCGAGACCTGCTCCAGAGTGCGTGTCTTGGACAGCCCCAGCCCCCAAGCCCAGACTTTCAGCTGAGTGGACCCATTTCAGCCCCTCCTTGCAGCTTTTCACAGAAACAAAGAGTAGACCTTTGACCCTGCTAGCAGCAGTTGTGGAGCCTGAGGGCAGCCTTGCCCAACCCAGCCCCATCCAGACTCACTCCTCCCACTGAGGTGTAGAATAAGGACACACCTGGAAATCCCGGGGCCCCACCCACCACCCGAGGCACAAGAGGGCCTCTCTAGAGGAATAAGAGCTAGCTACAGGACCCAAAAACAGCACTGCAGCTCGCTCATCCCCGCAAGTGTCACCTACTGAAAGGGAGGTGATCCTGTACACGCTTTTACTGCATCTACTGATTCATCATAAAAACTGTGGTCAAATCTCACCCACAAACACCACCTACTGGCTCAGAGATTAAACAGGTTGTGTCATTATCCAAAAGAAAATCTAAAGGCAAGAAGGAACAACTGATCCAGATGGGAAGGAACCAGCGAAAGAACTCTGGAAGTATGAAGACTCAAACAGAAA
>NW_012135192.1:2491541-2539973 GCF_000956105.1 Propithecus coquereli | reverse complement strand
GCCAAACACACCACATTTCGAAAGTTCTAGTGATATCCTCTGCCATCCAGGAGCTCCTCTGTGTTCACTGTGGTCTCCACGTGGGCCTTCCCTTCTTGAGTCAGTCACTCTTCTGTTTCTATACTGTTCAGGTCATATTATTGTTGTTATTTTTTAAAACATCTCACTCTCTCTTTTCCAGTGAAACTGATTGTGTATCATTCTGCAAGAACAGATTTTTTTTTTTTTTTTTTGCTTTTCCAGGTGATCAAATGATTAAAAATAATGAACTAATGAAAGAAGCCTACCTACCCCTTCCAGTGACCTGTATTAGAATCCCAGGACTTAGTCCCAACTCCTTTTGCTTCCTCAGTCATCAAATTCATCAGTTCTCTCTTCTTGCATCTTGTGAATTTGTCTCTGCTCTCAGTCTCTGTTTCTAGATCTAAATTCAAACACTCATCATGTCTGCTCCAGTACACTCATTTATTTTATAAACACTGATAACACTATGTTACCGACATTCTTTCAAGTGCTTTACAAATATTAGCTCATTTGAAACCTATTAACAACTCTATGAGGCAGGTAGTGCTATTACAATTCCCATTTTATAATTGAGAAACTGAGACAAAGACAAAGTAACTCTCCCCAATTCACACACCTGGTAAGCGGCAGAGAAAGGATTTGAAACCAGGTAGCTCAACTGCAGAATCCATGCTTTTAAACACTGTATTGTATTTAATTCATTCATACTTTCAAACATTGGTCCACTTAGCAAACATTCAGTGAGTACCTATTATATTCAATACTATAATAGGGGAGAAAGAAATGTTTAAAAATGTTTAAATGTAGAAATATGTGATAGATTACATGACAGGTAAGGGTTAAAGCAAGGACACTAAGGAGTAAGTGGTCAAGTCTAGACAAGGAAAGGAGAGGAGAAATTTAAGAGAGATAATGCTTGAAATATGTGTGGGCAGCTATCTGGGAAACAGCACTGCATTTTAAGAGCAAAAGTATTTTAACAGAGAGGGAGGGGTTGATAACAAAGGCATGGAGGAATGAAATAAACTGGTGTGTTTAGGCCACTTCCATATGGTTGAAGCAAGGAGCGAGGGAAGGTTTAGAGACAAAAGGTTGGGAACACAGGAAAGGGCCCATGTAAAGGGCAAGGACTTGGTTCTGGCAATGAAACTTGACTCACAAGCTTCTTCCTGGGACAACACAATTGCATTGTATGGAGCTGAAACCAGAGAACCCATATTAAAAAAAAAAAATCGCCAAGTGTATTCAACTAGTTTGAGAACGACCGCTACAGGTGTGCCAAGCCTCCGTGACCTGGCTCCTGTCTTGAATACTCTCCAGAGCACCACAGAGAGCGTCATCTTCCCTCTTCACAAGGTGAGTCTGTTCCTGTTCATTTCTCCATTGAAAAAGCCAATCCTTGTTGAGTGACTCCACCTTAAATACCTTCTTGAAAGAGAAGCATCTCTTGATTCAATTCTACACAATTTCACAGTGCTAAGCACCAAGAATTATTGCAAAGATGAGGGGAAAAATAGAGATTTGGCTTTTAGAATCTCAAGATCTAGTAATCCACAATCTTCTTTCCATATCTCATCATAAGAATGTAACATGACCTTTCTAAATGTATTTGCATAAAAGATCTTAAATAATGTGTGAACTCTAAAGCCTGCTAGCATTTTTAATGTTACACAGTACATCCTGTATTTGTGGGTAGGGGTTAGGGGCACCACTACTTAGTGGCTGGGGAAAGTCTTCTGACCTCAGCTCTTAGGATTTTCCACCATGCAATATTCCTTCTTACTCCAGGTAAATTCTGGAATTCCTCCTTTGGTGCATGTCCTTTCTTGACACTAGAGGATTTACACATACTGTTGTCTTTTCTAGAATCCTCTTTCCTTCTCTTTTGCACCTGTGAATGCCTACCAACCCTGAAGATCTAAGCTTAGAAACATTTTCTCTATCAAGCCCTATCTGACCATCAAAATTGTGGTTAGGTGCCATCCTACCTACCCCTTCGATAACCTGTATTCCACCTGCCATAGTACTGACACTTCAGTGAATAAATGTCTGCTTGGATGTTTTCACCACTAAACTGAAAGCTCCCTGAAAGTGGGAAAACAACTATTCTGTTACTTTTGTATTCCCAATGCCTAGCAATCTCTAGGCACATTAACAGGTACCCAAGTTGCATTTTGATAACTTAGGAATTAATGAATGGATGATGTTTCCTTTATATTTCCTTGCACGAGGAAAAGGTTAATTTTTACTTATTTCAAGACACCTACAATAGGCTTGCATTTGGAAGCATGTGTTCAGTTCCAAGGAGCTGCATCAGTAGAATATTAGTGCTGCTTTTTGTGATAATGTTTGACATTGAAGATTACATTAAAATTGATGTTGGTGTTTGTACAGACATTTTTCAACATTAATCAAACAATGACAGGAAAACTATCACTACAAGTTATGAAATTAAGTAGTTGAGGAGTGATACAACCATAAGCAATAGCAACTCTAGTTTTTGTCTGAGGGGGAAGATATAAAACCTAAGCTACTGAATCTACTTCCAGCTTATCATCTACTTCTAGAGCTATAAAATATTAATTTACAAGTCACCTTAAAGATCCTCTATCCAACTTCCAAACAGTATTAAGAATTCCTGTAATAGCTGTGAGAAGTGGCTCTCTACCCTGTATTTTAATTTTTCAAAATAATCTCATCACTTTGCAATAATTAGAAAACTTCAAATAATAACAATAATGATATTAATAACTATCTTTTCTAAGGTTCTGATTTGTGCTGAGCGCAGTGATAGATATTGAATATACATCATCTCATTCAGCTGTCACAGCAATCATATGAAGTAGGTGTTCTTCCCTCCATTTCACTAAAGACTAATAGCTAAAGCAGAGAGAAATCAAAAAAAAAAAAAAAAAAAAAAAAGTCCAAGGTCCCCAGCTAGCAGTTACTAGTGATGAGATTTTATATTATTGTCTCAATGACTGCAAAATCCAAAGCCTTTCTTGTAGCATATTACACAGGTTCTCAAAGAATGTATTCCCTTATATTTAGTGAAAATGTTTACTTCCCTAACTTCACATATTCATTTTAATTTTGTCTCTTAGAGCAGCCCAGACAAATCTCATCCTCCTTTTTCAACCCAGTCCTTCAGAAATTTGAAAATAGTTATTATAAACTCTCTAATACTTTCTTACATGAATTGGATTAGTGCCCTTATAAAAGAGCCCGAGAGAGGTCCCTTGTCCCTTCCACCATGTTGAGTACACAGCAAAAAGATGGCCACCTATGAAGAGGACACTCCCCAGACATCAAATCTAGCAGCACCTTTATCTTGGACTTCCCAGACTCCAGAACTGTGAGAAATAAATTTCTGTTGTTTATAAGCCAACCAGTCTGTGGTCAATTGTGTCCCCTCCCAAATTCATGTGTTGAAGTCCTAACCCCCGGTACTTCAGAATATGACCTTATTTGTTGATGATGTGTTGATAGAAGTAATCAAGTTAAAGTAGGGTTGTTAGGGTTTAACTTAATCCAGCATGACTGGTGTCCTCATGAGAAGAGGAATTTGGACACAGAAACATGTACAGAGGGAAAGGGATGTGAAAATACAGGAAGAACACCATCTACACCCCAGGGGAGAGGCCTAGAACAGACCCTCATAGCCCTCAGAAGGAACCAATGCCGCCAACATGTTGATTTCAAATATCTAGCCTCCAAAACAGTGAGACAATACATTTCTAGTGTTTAAACCACTCAGTTTGTGGTAGCACTTTGTTATGGCTGCCCTAGAAAAATATACAATATCTACAGATTATTCGAGTATCTTTTACAACGCTTTGCTATGCATGAGGATTTTGCCCACAGGCATTCTAATGTATCAATACTCCACTGGAAAGTTGATGCCGAAAATGAAAGATAATGGTCTGATAAGTTAACAGAAGAAAGGGGTGGTTAGTTTAACTCTTTTTCTCATTACTGTTCCTCAATTAACACACTGTAAGTTCCATTGACTTGTAGCAGCTGAAACTGTTGACTCAGAGTGAGCTTCTGCTTTTCAGTCTCATGAATGATGCTTTGAAACTTTTGTGGAGGGGAATCTTTCTTCATAAAGTCAGCAGCTAATTCATCATAGATACAATGTTTGAAAAAAAATGAACTTCCTATTTTTCATCTCTTGGATGATACAAAAATGGAAATGCATCTTTTGTAATATATCCTATCTCAGATCACTAAACTGAAGACACTCTAAATAGCCATGTATTTGGAATAACAGTTATAAAGCATTTTAGAATAAATGAAATTTATTTTTTTAAAAAGTAGTTGCTAGTGAGTAAAAGTATCTTTCACAACTGTAACAGGACTCTTAACAAACATTTTAAAAATAGCATTTCTAATCAAATACATATTCAACAATATCAGAGTGAAAGTTGAATGGGCATTCTCAGGTAAGTATTATCTTTCCAAAAAAACGATTACCATTGAGAAGGAATATATATATCATGATGTCGACACTCTCTTTGAAGGTGATGGAACTTGAGTTGTTCTCCTAGGGTAGTGATAAATCTTCCCCCCAATCTATCTATATTCTTTAATACCCCAAAATATATGTTATATATGTGTGTATGTGTATATATATGTGTGTGTATAAAATATAATACATATATAAAACCAACATAGAGTTGGTTTTATAAACTTTCAGCAACAATTTTTTCTCTTGCAAAACTAGGTAACTTACAGGAGTATCAAGCATATGACTTTTAATTAACACCGTGGGCCAAATGAGCTAATGAATCAAATTGCAAACGCATTTCTCATAAAGACAGAAATGGAATACAGGCTTTAGTTTTACAAGTGTTCACATATGTATAGAGCGTGGTCATATTTTATACAAATTTGAAATATTGTGACATGGCTTGTTAGTAAAGTTTGTAAAGTCTCACTTTATGAACATGAACTAATGTAAATCCAAGCTTTGGTTTTTCCCCAGTGCACAAGAATTGCATTATCTGAGAGCCATTATTTGAAAACCAATTGGAATGAATTATAAAATAAGTTGATGCTATTGTCACGGTGTAATGCCACTTTATCCTTTTCACAGACCCCCTGCCTTCTTATGCGTCTCCTGCAATCCACACTGTCGGTGACACACCTATACTTCCCTGAGTGATTTGGGTGACTCTTGTTATTTTAATGCTTACTATAATATTTTAAGAGCTTTTTTACATCTTATAGCAATATCATAGAAGTATTTACTAGGAACTAACGCTTATGCTAATCCTAAAAAACATTCTTGATTATCAATAATGTTGGAAAGGAAGTTTGATGTAGTATATGGTACACAGATGTCTGTGGTAGGTAGCCTTTTACGATGGTCTCCAATGATCTCTGCCTTCTGGTATTTATAACCTGTGTAATCTCCGTCCCTTGAGTGTGGGCTGGAGATAGCAGCTTACTTTTGATGAATAGAATGTGGTAAAAGTAATAGGATGTCACTTCTGATATCGTTACAGGAGACTGCCTTTTGGCTTGTTGGCACTCTCTCTCTCTCTTTCTTTCTCTCTCTTTTTTCTCTTTTTCAGCTCTTCTTACTTGCATGTTTTAATGAAGCAAGTTGCCATGTTGCCATGTTATGATTGACTCTGTGGAGAGGCCCATGTGGCAAGGCACTGAGTGATGTCAGGACAATAGCCAGTGAGGAACTGAGGCCCTCAGTCCAACAGCCTATGGAGACCTGGATCCTGCCAACAACCATGTTCCAAGTGAGCTTGGAAGCAGATCCTTTTCCAGTTGAGCCTTGAAATGATTGAAGCTGCTCGCAACACCTTGATTGCATCATGACTGCGAGAGACTCAGGCCAGAGGACCTAGCTAAGCCATGACCAGATTCCTGAGCAACAGAAACTGTGAGATGATAAATATTATTCGTTTAAGCCATTAAGTTTTGGGGCGATTTGTTACATAGCAGTAGATAACTAATTCAAGGACCAGTACCCACCATTTTCTGTTTTGTTGTTAATTTAGGAAAACAGGCCCTGTGTGATGAGAGAGAAAGAAAATGGTGAGAAACAAAAAAGAAACATGGAGATAAAAATATATTACACTGGTCTGGAGTCAAACTTTCTAAGAATGCATTTCCTCTCTTTTACATTTTTTCTTATGGAAACATCAGTCTTCACTTGAGTGAATTTGGAATAACACATTTGGACATGTGATGTTATAGAATACATCCCTCACTCTAAAAGTGACTTGATTCTATATATTTCAATTGTATTAGTAGGATAACAGAATCTTATTATTCTGTGTAATCTAAAATAGCACTTTCGATACAACTTCCAGGTATGGAAAAGTCTTGTTCTGGAACTGTTGGTAAGTGTAGTTGACTCTTTCTCTAACTAAATATATCTGTAAACTATTGAAATAAACCACACAGGTATTCTGATAAGGCTTAGCCTGTGGGAGCAGTGCTCAGGAAGGTACCCTCAAACAACAGCTTGTTACAGGAAAAGAACCAACCAAGCATGGTGGTTTTGGGAGAAGTCAATGTTTTGTTTTTGTTTTGTTTTCAGCCTCATATTTCTTTCATTTATGAGTTTGATGTCCTTTTGAGTTTATATCAACATTTTCCATCTAACCAGATACCACAATCAGCCATCTTTTGCCCCTTTAGCAGAAATAATTCTCGTTAACTTGAGTTGAAATAGTTACTATTTCTGCAAGAATGAAATGCTTCATTCTGCCTGTCTTTAAGAGCAGGACTTGCAGATGTTTAATTCATATGCTAGCCTTCTGAGGTCAGGATTATTATCCCTATTTAGAGGATCTGGAAACCAAGGCAAAAACGTTGAGTAATTTATCCCAGGTCACAGAAGGGATCAGTGTCTGAGCTAGGATTACAGTTCAGAAAGCCTCAGATTCCAAGACCTATGCTCAGACTGCACTTATTTCAAGCCGAATTGGCCTACTTAAAAATGAGTCCTTCCTCCCTCACCTCTGCTCCCAGAGCCCTCCGTTGAACATTTGAACTGCTGTCAGCAAATGTGGATGAGATCTAGACACACAGTCTACAAAATATACCAGACATTGGCAGGTTGCAGTTGGGCTTCATTATAGCTTAACAGGCAATTTCTCCTCCCAAACTGATTTTCATATAGAGATATTTCAAAAGGTTTTTTTTTTCATATAGGGCTATTAAAGCAATTTAGTCAACCATCATTAGTCTTCATCATGTGCATCAGAACTCTAACTACTTAGGAGTAGGAAATATCAGCAAAAGAAGCTGCATAATAATCGTAGATGCTATTACAGAAGTTTGCATAGTTTTTGGCATATATGCTGGCGCCTGACTCTCCATTCAGAATTTTCCCCAACAAAGGCCTCTGCATTTACCACCTATTATGTATTTATTTTAGTTTCCAGAGCTTCTTGAGAACTGTATATAACAAGAAGATATATGGAAAAATATATGTGTGTGCATGTGTGTGTGTATTTGCTATTAGTGTTAATATTAGTAAAAGTAATAAAGCTACTGAGTAGGTATGAAAGATAAAGAGAAGTTCATAAGGAATATTTTTAGGGTAGTGGATTTGAAGGCAGTAATACCTGGCTTGTATATGCTTTTTGACAGTTTTTTGATCTTAACCAAATCACTTAAGCTCTCTGAAAGCACAGAGATAAACCAAATGTCTCTTGCTCAATAACGAGTTCAGTGTGGTGGGAAAGATAGCTAGATACACCACCAGCTATGACACGATGTAACTTGTGCTTTATCAGCATTATGAACAAAGTGTTCAGGGAGCGTAGAGGTAGCAACATTGATGCCCGACTTTGATTTTCACTGCATACAAAATAGAAACTATTTTCATTAGAATGGCCATTTCGTACCTGTACCGTGAGACTGCAAAGCCTGTGTGAGAAAGGGTAAGTCCAGGAGGACTGGACCGTTGCATGGCCAGACAATTTGAGAAAAGTTAGAGGAGATGACGATGGAAAGGAAGAACGGGGAGAATCTGAGACCAGGCTAGCAAGTCCAGACTATCCTGTGAGAAGAAGGGAGCTGTTCACGGATACAGCCATTCATTCATTCATTAAAATTTATAATTCAGGCACCTAGTGATATCTTAGAGACAGAGAGGTTAAAGACACAGTACTCATATAGAGGGAACTCTCAGCATGGGTGACAGAATTGTTTAAAAGATAGACAAGTAAACAGGCAATTACAGAGTGTGAGTGAGTACCATTAAAGATCGATGCACAGGAGCACAGAGAGAGAGAGGCAGAGCATCTCATCTGGCCTGGGAGAGCCACCAAAGACTTCCTGCAAAAGGAGGTGCCTTAGGTGAGTGCTGATGGAGCAAGAAGAAAGGAGGGAACAGGAAGGGACAGGAGTAGGGGCATAAAAACAACATGTATAGAGACAAGAGACATGGAAATGAGATTCCCTCTCTAAATTATTCATAAAGCTTTGTGAAAATGTCACTTACTTTTCCAATTTACTTCAACATTGTAGAAAGCATAAAGCACCAACAGGCCTGTGTCACATGGGAAGGAGTGCCAGTAAAGTACGGATTGAAATAGAGCAACAGAAGCCGTCCTTGCTGTGTCACAGAGACGTCATCAGGGTTCAGACAGCGTGTCATTATGCCTAGGACGTTTCACTGCTCAGGGTCAGGACTGCTGAACACTGATTTGTTAAATTAAGGTCTAATGATGTTTTCCTCTTTCAGTCGCTTTACTGGTCAGGAAATAATTTATTCTTCTCATTAAATTCATTGTAAATCGAGAAACTACAAGACAAGGAGTTGAGGAGTGGGCTTAAGAGAGCTGATGCTGAAAGACAGAAGAAACTATTACAAAGAAAAGGGGGTTGGGCTGGCAACTGGCACGTATATGTTTGCCTATTACAACACAGTCTCTCTCTCTGTCTCTCTGTCTCTCTCTGTATATATGACTCCACTTTTAAAACATAAATGAAGACACTCAAAGAAGACTTTGAATCATATTTTATATAGTTAATTACAAAATACACATTTTGTTTTCAATATTTATTCTTTTCAGTATTATCTTCTATTCTTCAGAATTCTCTGTGTCCTCTCCATGTTTTTAAAGATAACATCACAGTTTTTTCTTTCAGAGTTACAATTACTTTGAGGAAAGCATATATTATTTACAAAGCCAGTACCATTACAATGGAGAGATGCTCTTAAATCTATCAATCACTGATATTGGTAGTAAAAGAATATATTGTTTTAACCAATAAAACAATTGAAAGAGGTGTTTGTAATCATGTCTTAACTTCATAAATTAAAAATTCAATCGTCTAGATTAAGTATCTGACAACTACACATATACAAATACACATACATGATCCAAAAATCCTTATTGAAAATTTTAAAATATCAAATAGTAGTATTTCTATGTGAGGTGATGGTGAAAGCATAAATACATTCCAATAAAATTCATATCCACTAACATTTATATACACTCTGTTTTTTCTTCCTTTGCCTTAAAAATGATTTACATACTTTTGGCAATACACTTTTAGAGACCTCTTTAAGACAAACAAAATGAAATCCTGAGTTATCTTAATTTTAATAATTTTTAGGCGATTCAAAATAGTTTATGCTTTTCTCCATAAGCACACTGTTCATTTAACAATAAAAACATGTTTGCTGTAATAATATTTACAAAACAAATGTGTCTCCAGATTTGTAAAATGGAAGAAAATGTGACCCTATCTAAAATAAGAGTTCTGTCTGTGAGTCCTTGAACTGGCGAGAGGGCTACTTCTCTAGACAGGACTTTCAGAACCTGCAGTGACAAATAGAGTGAGTGTATCTAAGGACCAGAAAGGAAATGGTACAGGAATTCATGGATGAATGTTTTTATTATAATTCTCTCAACATAATTAAATTTATATCCACATTTTGACTATCATGGAAAAGCAAACAAACAAGTCCATCATTTGACTACTTAAGTTTAGAAAAGAGAACTGTGGACAAATATGAATACTAGGAAAAACTGGAATGAAAATTTTTAAAAAAATCTTTAAAATCCTCAGGAACTGGGGGCTTCTTAGAAACGTCTTATTGGAAATCAAGTGAAATGGCCGGTGCATATTAAGAAGTCTGAGCTGTTAAATAAAATTCCTGTATGGTTATGTTGTAAAGTAAAAAAAAAAAATTAATTACTCTTTGGGTGGAAAAAGCACGTGGTGGATCAGCTAACTGAAGACTGAAGAGACCACAAAACGTGGCCGAGCATATCAATCTGAAGCCAAATCAATCCATCTTTCCTTAGGTTTAATGTGTTTATTTTTGTGGAGGATACAAAGAAAGTAGAAGGCACATCCCCTGCCCTTAAGGGAGCTTGTTATCTTGGGGAAATAAATTGTGCAATAGAAAATACTGAAGAATAGTGTGAGGCAATAATGTTTAAGAACATGGTAGCATCATTGCAATTACAATTCCTGAAGGAGAGATCATTACACACAGGGCATCAGAGGGACTTTCTGGAAGAAGCTGGATTTAAGGATGGATTTTAATGAAGTTTAGCAGTTGGATTGATCGAGAGGAAGAGGAAGAACATTTGCACATCAGAATCAGAAAAACAAATCAGAAAACAAATTAACAGAAAATAAAATACTTCTAAGAGTATAATAAGTGATGACACATGCCCAAAGTGGAACATGCATGTAAAATCAGAGGATCATTTAGTATTTACCCAGTATCAGCTTACGAGCATTTACTGAGTGTAGTATGTGCCTAGCTCATTGGCAGCTGTAGTGAAGAGATATAGGAAGGAGAAATTTCCGCATTCTGAAGCCTCAGTTTCTTGTGTAAGAGAGGAGAGTGACACAGAAATTATCTGCCTTACAGTGATAAGCTGCTGTAATATATTTATTTGTGTGGCAAAACCCTGCATTTAATAGAATTTAAAGTGGAGAAAGGAACAGAGTAAGAACCAATGACTTTGGAAAGGAAACGCGATGACCTAAGCTTTGAAAGATGGCTAGAATTCCGATACGCACAAAAGGGCAGAGAGGGCATTTCCTAAAATTAGCTGAATGTGATATTTTGCAGCTAATCTTATGAGAAACTACACATACAAGGGATCCAAATTCAATTCTGTTTAAATAGATGACTTCTTTTTGACAAGTTTATGCCAAGTTCATGTTTCCCATGGTAATTTTGTTTCTCTTTCATTTTCCTTTTTATCATGATGCTAACTGCCTGTCTGACCCTCGTAGGCAGGAGACTTTCTGAAATCTAAGGCTTCCTAATATTGTTCAGCTCAGCTAGGGAGAAATCATTGATGAGAATGAGCATTATGTCCTTTTTCTAGTACTTTTTTAAGTACTAAAACTTGTTAAGTGGCCAGGTGCGGTGGCTCTTGCCTGTAATTACAGCATTTTGGGAGGCTGAGATGGGAGGATCACTTAAGGCCAAGATTTCAAGACCAGCCTCAGCAACAAAGTGAGATCCCCTTCTCTAAAAAAATTTTAAAAATAGCCAGGTGTGGTGGCATGTGCCTATAGTCCCAGCTACTCTGGAGGCTGAGGCAGGAGGATCTCTGGAGCCTAGGAGTTCAAGGCTGCAGTGAGCTGTGATCACACCACTGTACCCTAGCCTGGGCAACAGAGTAAGACCCTCTCTCTAAAACAAACAAAAAACTTAATAAAACTTAAGATAGTATTTGCTCTATTATTATTTATTATTACTATTATCATTATTACCTTAAATGTGTTTTCAGTAAAATTCGACCATCAGATTTAAGTAGAATTGAGGAGTATTTTGAACAGAATAAACATATGTATTCACTTTTAAAAGTGTGGAATACCTGTGTTCACAGCACTCTGGAAGATGCTTGGTGATAACCAATGCAACAATCCATCCACCCTGATAAATACTCAATAAATATAAATTCCTATCCCTTACTTAACAAAGGATAAGTCATCAAAAATCAGTATTGTCCATAGAAACTGGAAGTTACTGCCAACAAATTCTAGTCTAAGAATCTTACATCATAAGAATGACAGATGAAAGATGCTATAGTTTAACTATTTTGGCCACTCATTTTTAATAACCACACAGACACACCCAAACCTTTGATACTGCAATGAAAGATGAAAAGTCGTAATTAGACGGGAGAAGTTGTACTTTTCGAATCAAGCATGGGGAAAGTTTATAAGAGCACACAAGGATGAGTGTTAAGAGCACTATTTGCTAAGTGGCTCACTTCTTGAGCTTTGGGAAAATGGCTCTTTCATGATTTTAAACAGTTTGTGAATTCCCCTTCAAGGCAGGATCTTCAAGGGGAACTGAATATAACCTCTGTCTAATTCCACTTGGTATTTCATTTCTCTTTTGTTTGCAAGGTATTAATTATTAAATGTGATTCATATTGATAATTATCCTGCAGCTTATTTATTAATGACTCACTATTAAGCTTAAACTTAATATCTCCAGAGGTTCTCAGGTCTCTACTTTTGCAGGTCATTGCTTTTTTCTCTTTGCAGGACTGAGAGCTGAGAAGGTTTCAAGCTTTGGGGTTTAAGGTAGATGGGTCTTGATGGTGTGATTACCCACGACACAGTTCATTACCACTAATGGAGTCACCCATGCAGCCAAAGAGAGAAACGTGAGCCTGCAAAATAGTGAACTAATAGGCAATAAATTATTACACCAAGGGAAAGCTATCATACTTAAGAGCAGTAAATGGCCAGAGCCCAGTAGAAAGATATATACTTTTTATTTTGCCTGAAGAGTGTGTCTCTTTTGGTTCTTTTTTCGGAAGGACAGAGCTCATTTTCAAAGCAAGAAATTTTTTTCCATATCTTCTTTTGATCAGTGTATATATGGGAAGAGACACAAAGTAACCGAGGCAAAAATTGAATTTATTCTTCATAATGCTGCTTCTATATAGCCCCATTTTTGTGTTTGGGATTCTCTCAAATTGAGAATTACACCTGAATCTTTACATTCAGGATTTTTGACATAGATGGCAAATGTACATTATGAGAGGATAAAAGTTCACTAGCTTGTCTCACAGGAGGAAAAAATATATTCTAACTAGTAAACATTCTTAATGTGTGTTTGAGAGAGAGATTTAATTAACAACAACAAAACCCATAAACCTGAGGGCTACAATGCCCACGTGGCACCTTTGAGACAGCAGTGCCTTCGGTGCCTTGATCTCCCCCAATTGGGAATCACTCCCTTGGATGACTCCATCACATTGCACTGAGCAGATGAGCTTTTCCACCCCCAGACCCCAACGGGATCTCCAGCAGCTGTTTTCTTGTGATTTACTACTCCCATAGCTACTCTATTTTGGAATCTACTCCCTATATCTCTGAACTAACCCCTTCTGATTTGCACCCTAAGTAGCAGAAATTCTTAATGAGCCTTTTCCTAGTCATAAGAAGGAAAGATTTCCTGTTGCTCCAATGCTCAGAGGAGACTTTGAAGCTCTTCTCCATCCCTGAAATTAGAAAAACCAAAATCGTTCATCCAGATAATTATACTCTCCAGTCTTTCTCTTATGCTTAGCCAGTAGAGTCACTCCCACTGATCCAAGGTAAAACATGATCCTTCATGGTGGTTCCAGTTTGAATATCTTGGGGTCCATTTTGCATCATTTTGTGTTAGGGGGACAGTAAATGTGCTTGATCAGGAATGGGAGTGTGTCCTCTTTGCATTTTTGTCTAAGTGATTGGAGATATATATATACATGTGCGTGTGTGTATACATGCATACATGTATACATATATGTGTTTTGAAAAAATGTTTAATTTTAAAATCATTTTAGATTCACAGAAAAGTCGCAAGCTAGTGCAGAGTTCCTGTGTATTCATTACCCAGCTTTCTCTATTGTTAATATTTTACATTACTATGATGCATTTGTCACAACAAAGGTTCATTATTATTAACTTCTCATTTTATTTAGATTCCACTATTTATTTCCTAATATCCTTTTCTGTGGCAGGATCCCATCTAGGATACCCCATTACATTTCATTCCCATGTCTCCTTAGCTTCCTGTGTGACCGTTTCTCTGACTTGCCCTGTTTTTGATGACCTTGACGGTTTTGAGGAGTACCGGTCAGGTACACTGTCCTTCAGTTTGGTTTATCTGAGGCTTTTCTCATGATTAGACTAAGGTTATGTGTCTTGGGGAATAAGATCACAAAGATGAGATGCCAGTCTCATCACATCCCAGCACGTGCATGGGCTACTGGCATGACTTACCACTGATGAGGTTGACCTCGATCAGCTGGCTGAGTTATTGCGGCCAGGTGTCCCCACTGTAGAGTCACTCTTCCTCCTTTTTCCCCTTTCCATACTTAGAAGCAAATCAATAAGCCAATAAGCTTACCTTACAATCAATGAATACGGAGCTTAGCTCCACATCCTTGATAGGGAAGATTTATATAAATTATTCAGAATTTTTCTGAAAGAGAGATTTATCACTTCTCTTCCCATTTGTTTATTTATTTAATCAATTATTTGTATCAGGAGCATTATCTGTTTTCCTCAAGGTAAGTTCCTGAGTAGTATCTGTATAGAGTGATTGCTCATTTAATAAATCTTAAATGAATTAATACAACCATAGAGTGAGAAGGAATCCAAATGTTTTCTGATAATTTCAATATGAATTCAATGCATAAATCCTAATAGCTCCATTTTTTTTAATCTCTAAAAATGGGATTATAATACCTACCTGCAGATTGTTGTGGGTTAGTGGCTAATGCGAGCACAACTCCTGGAACATAGAGAGTGCTCTGGTTAATAGTGGTTATTCTTATCTCCTAGAGATGTTTATTACCCACTTTGGAAGCTCAAGTCGGTGAGAAACAAAAATTCTCAACGATCACTGTGGGCTGTATACATAATTTGGGTGATTTGCCTTTTAAGTTACTGAGACTCAAACTATAGATTGGTGTACAGTATACACCTGTAAAATAATTTTTTGCCAATGTAAAAATAAATTTAATATTTGTAACAGTCTACTGATTTCCATATTTAGTTTCCACACCTGTGTATAGTTTTGGCCCAAAGAGATTTTTGTTCTCCTGTAGTTTGCGTCCTAGAATGAATAAAATTGTAAATAGCTTTGTTTTGGTGATATAACAACCCTTTTCCTTATTCTATCAGGATGATAAAATTATATAACAGGATTGTACAGAAATAGTGTCTACAATGTTTAAACACAAGGATTTGGGAGCACTAATTCTAGTTATGGTTTTACTCTGAATTAATGCTGAAGCTATCAGAGAACATTTGAGTTCCTTCTGATCCTGTGAAGATTTATTAATTGAGCTATCACTACATGTGGGCATTGCTTTAGGTGCTCAGGATTTAGTTGTGAGTAAAATAGTTAATGATCTTGTTCTCGTGACAATAGGTAGAAAACAACAATTTTTAAAAGCACATGTATATGTTTGTGGTGGTGTTAAGTGCTTTGGAGAAATGGTAGGAGAGATATTAAGTGCTGCATGGAGAAAGGGGGTGTCAATTGCTCTTTCACACCGGAAGGACTCACTGGCAGGGTGACATTTAGGCAAAGGCCTGGAGGAAGTGTGGAAATGAACATCCTGATATCTGAGAGAAGAACATTTCAGACAGAGGAAATAGCCAATGCAAAGGCCCTGGAGTTGGGGAATAATCCAAGAATTTAAAGAACAACAAAGAAACTAATATACACTGGGACATAGCTTTGGATATGGATATTTTGTATTTATGACCAAACTAAAATTCAGTTAAATTAAGTATACTCATTGTTTAAAAATAATTCATAGTTAAAAAGAAAACTGAAGTAGAGATATGCTGCATACAGTTACTTTAATCTTTAATACCTTCATTTATTTTTATAAATACGCTTCTTTCCTAACAAATTAAATGCACTGAAATATTTGAGTTCCTGGTGACCTGGCATTCTCATTGCTTTTGCTTAGCAATAAAATTTTGCTTAAAGTTGCTGCTAAGATTTGATTCAAGATTCTTAAACTTTATGAAGGCTTTTTCTTTCCTACAGAACATGTAGCAAATGTATATTCCATTTATGTTACAGTGTTGGCTATAACATCCTTCTTCCAATACCGTGCATAGATTACCTTGCCATAACCAGATTAACTGAGATTGAGCCAATTTTGAACATGATAAACAATTATATGAATACTATTATGCTCCCAAGAAATGTACTCTTCAATATTTACAAATTAAGACATCTCAGATGGGTTACGCCTGCTGGGAGATCTACTGTCTTCCCTGTAAATTTCAGACACCCCAAGTGGTATCTTCTTTGTGGATGATAATCACTGTATTCGGGTTGGAACAGCATGGCCCCCTTTAGTGCATGCGTGTACACCTGTGTGTGTGTGTAATTTAATTTACAAAAATTACAAAACTATACTGTGATATTCATGACCTATTTAGTTCCATATTTGTACTCAGTTCAATGCTTTAAAACATTTGATTTTAAAAAGTCTTTAAAATTTGCTCAAGCCATTCACATATAAAAAGTAGAAGAAACTTAAAAACATTTTATACTTTATCCCCAATTCAGGATTCACAGAGGCCTGTGTTTTCACTGCAGCAGGAAGTCAGATTTCAACAGTGAGGGAATATTATTTTGTGCTTGTAGTATTTATAGGGAGACATCTCAGATGGGTTACGCCTGCTGGGAGATCTACTGTCTTCCCTGTAAATTTCAGACACCTCAAGTGGTATCTTCTTTGTGGATGATAATCACTGTATTCGGGTTGGAACAGCATGGCCCCCTTTAGTGCATGCGTGTACACCTGTGTGTGTGTGTAATTTAATTTTAAATTCAGCTCAATATTTTGGTTAGGGTTAAGAATGTGGGCCTTTGGAAATAATGAAAAGTAAATATTTTTAAATGATGTTGGGTTGATGGGCTAGGTTAAAATTACATCAATTTGATTTTTGATCCAAAATACAGCTTTTATAGGTAACTAATTCTTTCCCTTTAACAGAGTTGCATGTGTTTTCTAGATAATTTCTCAAAATGGAGACATAAAAAGTTTATAAATTTTTAAAAAGAGAAACAGTTGCCCCAAAGTAAATTTTTTTCAATAAAAGAGATATTTTTAACTCTTTATAAAATACAAACATTCTACTATAACATGTTTTGGTATGTGCCAAGTAAATAAATTGGCTTTTTGAGGGAAACAAAAGGCTCTGACTTACAGTATTTGCTGCTTTCTGTATTTTGTAGACTCTCACTATGGTCAATTTCAAACAACTGACAATGTAATAATTGGCTCCCCAGATTCCTGAAAATTTAGCAATCAGCCCTCATGATCCCATAAGAGCAGGTTCTACCACACCTAGAAAAGTACTTATCCTTTTTCTCTGGAAAAATGTAAATACGGGACCTACTTTGGTAATTTTTAGAGCTGTCCGAATTATCTTCTCAACTTATTTTTATTACTTTTCTGTTCTTGGTCAGTTTTTGTTAATCTAGTTAGGACAAGGCAGTATCCTTCTGACTGCATGGGATTTGAAAGAAGTAATGGAACAGATTGCCTAATAACTTGTTAAATTAATGGTCCCTGGTATAAGCGGACAGTAGATAGCGTCCTTATCCCAAGGACACTTTGGATACTCTTTGCAAAGTTCTTTTGTTTAATTCCAAGGAAATTTCTTTCTCTCCAGAGCTAGGCTTATAGCATCAGTGTAGCACAGTTTCTGTTGACCATAAAAACAAACATTAAATGAAATTTGGGGGCTCAAATACAGTATTTTCTCAATTTTAATATGGCATCAGTTGCAAAATATACTTTTGATTTAATTAATATCTTTCATGGAAAAGAAACTATATTAAATATACTCATCGATTGTAAAATGCATACTTTTTCCAGAACCAGAAGTGTGTGTGTGTGTGTGTGTGTGTGTATGTGTGTATGTGTATGAAAATTAGGAGTATACACTTTGTATAAGGAAACATGGCGATAGTAATGGTTAATTTTGAAAGCTGTGGTGTAGAGTCATATACCTGCACTAGATTGTGCTCTTTCAGTGGGGAAAAGGGGAAGCATAGAATTTTTTATCCTCCTAGGTAGTTTCAAACACTGGCACATTCGTCAGTACTGTGTGGACTCCAAATATTTATGTTACCTCCCATCAGAAAACGAGCTTTGCAATAATTGTTCTGTCCTTTTGGCTTTCTTTAAAAATGTGTTGTAACCCTCACCGGTTGAAATGCTAAACAAAATCGATGCCTTGAATTAGAATCTAATGAATAAATGAATGACAATACTGAAACCACCTTCCTCACTATTTCATCACATGATTGTGTGATGGAAACTGACGTTATTACCTTTAAGGTAAAACAGATAATAAAGGATTTACACTGGAAAATCTTTAGATTCCATTGTCTTTTGTAACTGATTTTTTTGTGTGGCATGTTTTAAATCCAAAGATTCCTTACTTTTTCTATCTCTATATCTTTAGCTCTAGCTCTAGCTGTCTCTCTCTCTCTATGTTTATACAACTATCTATGTATGCATCTATCATAACATTCAAGGTAAGTGGAAGAACACAATTATAGATTGTAAATCTAAAGTATGAAAACAATATTTTCTCTTATATGTGCTGTTGATAATATCATCTTGGCTAACAATAACACAATAAAAATTAATACAGCACTCTTTTTTCCCTGTTTTGCTGCTGTTTTGTTCCTAGCCAAGAGCCTTATTTTTATCCATTCCCTAAGTTTTCTAACGTGTGAGCAGGATGAGGAATGTGTTAGGTATATATAATACTGGTATTGTGAGAATTCGTTTAAAGTAAAACAAAATGAGAATCAGATTACATTAAAATATTTTTATTGATAAATTTCTAACTTATGAAGCCAAGAGAGATATTGCATGGTGAACACATTAATTAATTCAGTAAACATGCCAGACCTAAGGTTAAAAAGACCAAAAGGAATAGAAAATTTCCTTTAGGATTTTAATATATTGTGGAAAATATAATAAAAATATAGATTTTAGACTTTCAGACCAAGAATATCATAATCTCCAGAGGTTGAACATGGCTATATGTTTTTAATAAACCTACAAATCTGTTTTTAGTGATTTTATCGTACCGCTATGTTTAGAAATTTCTGGCCCATGTTGTATGTGATTTACAGAATAAATCAAATTTGCCTTAGGGACTTCTGTTTTCTCTTTACCCAACAGGCAAATATATCCCCCTCCTTAAAATCATTTGTTTTCCCAGCTTAAGGTTTTGCTACAGAAAAAATTCTACCCGAACATCCCTTCCCCAACGCTCATACTTTTCATCCTTCTCCCGTTTTGATTATGGAGAAACTACTTTCAGTTGGGGACACCCAACTAGACGAAAGCAGTTTATTTAGCCCTCAGTCAATTCTATATTGCTTCTTATGATGCAGCAAAGATCATCTTTCTGTGGCCTTTGAAATTCTTTTTCTGCTTAATTTAATAAGCCCCTGTTCTATAATACAGTAAGCTTTGGTATAGGAAGAATATCAAGATGAATACGACCTGCTTACATTCCACTGAAGGAGGTCGATGAGATCTAAATAAGTATAACATGAAGCAAAACTCAGATTCATAATAATAAGCTGAAAGTTACCAAGTCCCTAAGGCTGCTTTTATGTCCAAATAGAACAACTCAAGACCTTATCGCACGCACTGTGAGTTCGGTGACATTTCTGGTGTTTATGATGATTCTTGCCTGGTGGTGCTTACAGTCTCCTAGCAAATACCTGCCTGCATCTCACTCCAAACTCGGTTCTAGATCACTTGTCTTCACTCCTGTCTGTTTCCTCCTAGTTCTCAGGGCTTCGCCCCAAGTGTGGACACTTCTCCATTTTCCAAAAGAACCACCAATATAATTCTGTTGTGTTGGGTAACTGAAGCTGTAGAGACAGAGGAGGTTCATTACAGCACAGAGAGCGACTATACTTGAACCTAAGATGTTATTCTGAAATTCCTCTCTTAGATCAGACATTCCTGCCTGTGGACATCACTCACTCATAATGTATTTCTTTCAGTTCCAGACTCCCAACATAATGCTGGGGTTCAGCCTCACACTAACCAAAATCCATCTCTAACTCCATTTCCCCAATTTTAGGGAAAGCTTCCCAATTGATAGATCGAATCAAAAGTTAATAATACTTAGTAATACAGAATAAATTTGCTCCTTTTAATTTCAACCTCTTTCTTCCACATCATCCTGGGAGCAAGTATGAGTATAAATGGGCCCTGGCAAACATTTTCACAAACCAAAAAATATAACAGTAGCAATTTTTATTTCTTTGCCCATTCCCTTATAGAGATATAAACTAAATGCCATAGGAATGTGTAGTTTTTGGAATGAGTCCTAAACACGTAACACAGGAGGCAGAAGAGAGATAGAGAGAGAAAGGGAGAGAGAGTGAGTGAGGGAGAGAGACCAGCTTTTTGAGGTCAGGAACCATCTTTCTTTATCATATTCCTAAATGCTAACATAGTTCCTGTTATTAACTTTGTTTGTTATATGTTATTTGTTATATGTTTGTAGAAGCAGTAGATAAACTGAGTGTGTTAAAATATGTGTTGGTTATTTCAGCCATTAAATATGAACACCAAATCGTTTGAGAAGTCTAAGAGACATGGAACACCTGTGTGGGCTGAGAAAGGATATGTGGCGGGGTGTGGTCGTTCATTTAAGCAGGCAATTAATTTTTCAACATAATTAGTTATTTAATTGACCATTCACATAATGTTAATGCACTTGAATTTGTAATCAATCTCCATTTTGTTTAAAGCATTTTATATCTATACTCCCAATTCTAATTTAACAGTAAGTGGCCTTGACTTTTAGTGAACATGGAGTGTTGTGTAATCCCAGCAACTTGGGAGGCTGAGGTAGGAAAATCCCTTGAGGCCAGGAGTTTGAGAATAGCCTGAGCAATATAGCAAGACCCTGTCTCTAAAAGAAAATTAAAATTAAATTTAAAAAAAGTTATCTAGGCGTGGTGTCATGTACCTATAGCCCCAGATACTTAGAAGATAGAGGCAGGAGGATCTCTTGAGTCCAGGAGTTCCAGGCTGCAGTGAGCTATGATCAGGCCACTGCACTCTAGCCTGAGCAAGCAGATGTTAAGAATTTGAATAATCCATTTTTTAAATAAAATTCTGTGAAATTAGATCTATCTCATCCTTAGACAATGTCTTCTGAAAAGCCAATGTGTCTGAGTTTACTTCTCCAATTTCCCCAATCCTTTGCGTGTCTGTGTGCATAAATCTGTTTAAAAAAAGTCAAGGCCACTTACTGCTTTTTTAAGACTCTTAAAAATGATGTATTTATAGATGTTTTTCTTTTGATTTATTGCAAGTGTGCTTAAATATTTTTATGTTAACCAGTTGCTTTTCTTTTTTTATAAAAAGGATTTACATGTTCATGCTTGTTTGTCATCAAGGAAGTCTTTGAATTGTATGGGTAACTATCCTAGCTCTTATTTCTTTCTGCCTTTTACTATAGTTATTTCTATAAATTTATAATCTACTCTACTAAACTTAAGATACTGGACACATTATCATGTGCATCTTTGGATCCTCCATAATCCCTAGCATCATCATTCATATGTACTAAATACTCTAAGTATTTTTAAATTAAGTGATAATGTGTATTGCTGTATTGCTTATACTAAGAATTCTCTTAGGGTCTGTTTGTCTAGACACACTGCTTACTCTTACCACTCTTGTCTTGAAGGCCTGCTCCTGCCCTACTCCATTTCCTGGTCTCTTTTCCGGCTATTCAATACCCACATATACCCAAATCTGTAGAGAAATCCTTCTTTCCAATTCTACTTTATTTTTCTATTCTCTTAAAAACTAAATAATTGTTTAATCTTCTTGGTTCCAGCCTACACCTGAACCTAGTAAGAATTCTTTTCTGTACATGTCCCAATAGCCATATCTGTTGCCACTCTACATTGCTTGAATCTGCATTTTAAGTAAAAACACATGCCAGCAGATATTGCTCTAACCTTGGTCTTGTTTTGTTAACTTGGTATAATGAAATTATAATGAAAGGGGCTTAATTATAGAATCAAAGAAAGGAAAACTTTGTTACTGGGGAAATAGGATAGAAATAAGACATGAGGAATCTGATGGACCTAATTATACCCAGTTGGTGCTAGCCTTGAATTACTTTCCAGTAATCTTGGCAAAGCAGATAGGCTATATAAATCATGCAATGCTCTGAGAATGTTCTCTTAAGAAATACTGACACAATTTCAGGCACATATATGTTGCTTAAGGGGGATAAATTTTCAGCTGTGTATATGGCACGGTGATGGATTATATGTGGTGGGTGTATGCAAGGAGATTAAGTTCCTGTTATTTTAATACACTCAGTTTATGGTAGGTAAGCAAACCTTTGTTCCTCTTACTGAATATAATCATAGCAATGGCTCAATGAAAGCATATGTCCAGCAATACATTTTATTTTTTGTATAATATGTTGCTTTCCTTCTTCTGTATAGTATGCCTTATGTAGTTGGGATCAGTGCCAGTTTACACGACAGGAATAAAACAAAACAAAATAGCAGTAGCCCAAACAAGATAGATATTTAATTTTATCTCACACACAAGTTCTGGAGGTATTTATTCCAGAGCTCGTGTAGTGTCTTCATGATATCATCAGAAGCACAAATGCCTATCTTTCTGCTCCACAAACTCAGCATGTGGTTTCTACCATGATCAGCACTGGTACTACAGCTTCAGCCATTACACCTGCTTTCCAGGATAAAAGCAAGAGGTAGCAAAGGAGAGCAAAAGAATGTGTATATTTTCCCCTCATTTTGAAGGAGCTCATTAACAAAGCAGTCACGCGAATATGATCACACTAACCTGCAAGGAGGATAGGGAAATGTGGTCATTTTCTTGGGTGTCAAGTGCACAGTTAAAAATTGGACTTCTATTAAGAAGGAAGAAGGAGAGAATGAACTTGGGGAGGCCTCATTCCACTGCTTTTCATTTTAAATAATATGTTAGTGTTATGGCATCTTGTTATAATTTAATTGGGGGGCATTATAGGAATAAGGCTACTTTTTAGGTATCAGTCTAGTTCAACAAGTGTTAATGAGCACCATATTTTATAAGGTGCTGGGGATATAAATAAGATATTTTTCCTGCCTGTGACAGTGCTCTAGGAAAATAAAGAAATAAACTGTTTTAGGATGCTGTGATAAACCCAATGATAGAGGTCCAAATATGTATGTAAGTACTTGCTGATTCATGGATTTATTTATAGGAAAAAATCTTACAGTGATGTACATTTAAATTTTGTCATTTTCTTGCAAGTTGTCCTGATTTAAGAGGATAAAACTTTTGGTTTGAGATGCTATTTGGAAAAAAAAAAGGGTAAAACCACATAGATAGAAAATTTTAAAAGAAGGCAGAGCTATAGATCAATTCTTATAATGTTTGTCTTGGCATTTTCAACATTCATTTATTATTGAAGATGATAGGTACTGTTTCTCTTAGTCTTGAAGAAATGTCTTTTCAGATCTCTCTCAGCAAGTCTTAGAGTAATTCATGTCTTATTACCAACAGTCATTTACAGTTTTGATTATGAATGATTAGGTGTTCTGTTCCCCAGGAGCATGTTAAACAATAAAATAACCCCTCAATTTTGGCATTCACATCTAATGATGAGAAGATAATTTCACACATTTGCTTATGTTTGGCATGCTAATGTTTTCTTATTAAAGTCACTAAATTGTTTCAACTATTTATGATTATGTATACTTTCTCTAAGCCTTATTTAAATATGATTTAAGGTCACAGATATCATGACAAAGATTATTATGCAACAATGATAGCATGTCAAGCAAGCAATCAAGATTTGACTTAATCTCATAACTGAACATGGACATCTCTTGTTACTTGCTGCCTTACATCAAAACCAGAATAAACATTATGACTAACGGTGTCTCCTGAATTTATTAGTATTTTTAAAGTCATGATTCTGAAAAAAGCAAAGACATTCACATGTAGCTTCTATTATTTGTATATTCTACCTGACCATTTTGGAAATCAGAAAAATAGAAAATAAAGAAAACCTGTATAAACACTATCACAAAGTTTCTTTTTTCTAAAGTAAGGTGTATTAGATCATTTTTTAAAATCACGAAAGTCCTAAATTACAGAAAATATGAAAAGAACATAAAATTAGAAAGATCTATAATCTTGTTAATAATTACATATTTAAAATATAGATTATAATTTAAGAACCATATTCAAATCATAATTTTTTTGTTTCTCGAACTAACATTTTTCTCTCCAGCACATTGTAATTGCCATCTTTGTTTTGCTTTTAAAATTTTATGTGAAATGTAACAAATATATATTAAAGTAAACAAAATATATATCAATTATCACAAAGTAAATATCCTTTGATAACTAGGACCAAGGTGAAGAAATAGAACACCATGGACACTCAGAAGTCTGCCTTGTGACCCACCAAATCAGTATCCTTTCCCTCTGTCTGAAAAATAACCACTATTCTGACCTTTCAAATTATGATATAATTTTGTCTATTCTTGAACTTTATATTGATAGAATCATATAGAATGTACTCTTTTGTGTTTGCCATCCTTGCCTCAATTTTATGTGTATGAGATTAGTCCATGTTGTCCTGATGTATCTGGAGGCCATTCATTTTTATTGTTTTATAGTATCTCAATGTATGACTGTAACAATTGGGGAAAATTCTCAGCTATTATCTCTTCAAATATTACTTCTGCCCTACAATATCTCTTCTCTTCAGTTTCACATATAATAGACTCTTTTTCACCTTCTTACAGTATCGTTTATATCATCTGTACTCTTTTCTGCATATTCCATTCATTTGTCTTTCCATGCTTTAGGCTGCTTATTTTCTTTTTGCTTATCCTCTAGTTTACCAATTCTTTCTTTAGTTGTGTCTAATTTGCTGTTCAATCTATCCATTGAGTTTTCCATTTTGGTTATTGTACTTTTTAGTTAGAGTTCCTATTGGTTCTTTTTTTATAGTTTCAGGTTTGCTGCCAGAATTCTTAGTCGTGTCCTATATTTTCTTAAATTCAGGCAGCATATTTATTTTAACTTCTCTTTTGCTTACCTGGCTTCTCTGAAGATCTGTTTCTACCATTTATTGTTTATTTTGTTTTTGATAAAGTTAACCTGTCTCTTCATATGTCTATTTATTTGCAAATGAGTGTTGCATATTATTAATAACTATGAAAATCAGTAGAAGTAATTTGAGGCTTAAGATACGATCATGTTTATTCAGAGAATATTTGCCTTGGCATCCAGCAAGTGGATAAGAACATTAGCAATTCTAGATCATTTAAACACATTTATTTCATTTTAAGGTGGGCTTCAGGCCCTGTGAGGACTGGTGTATTTCCTATGTATTCTTCTAAGCTGTAGATTTTGGGTGCCCAATCTAAAGCATGGGAGATTTACCAGCACCCTGGACACTTAAAACTTCTTCCCTTTGCCTCACACAAATGTCAATACCTCTGCTCAGCCTAGAGCATCTAGGCCTCTTAGATGCTAATTTTGAAATAAGCACATTCCCCTAGTAGAAAAGAGGGTCTAAATGTTAGGCTCACCTCTTACATCCTATTTGACTGCATAGGATAGAATGGTATAATAGTATTTCTGAGTGATGCTAATTCAAAATCTCTCATGTGATGTTGAACAGATTTATAAATAACTAGGTTTTCTCTTTATACCCTAGATGTTGGCCCTGAAATTCATGACTTTTTTGTTAGCTCTTTGAGATCTTCAAGTAGATTAAAAGATAAAATGTTTTGTACCAATTTTTCTAGTTGTTTTTATGAAAAGAGTTGATCCAAGTTATTGGATATGCTTTTATTGGAATCAGAATTTATAAACGCATTTTTATAATAATAATATCTACAAATGAGGCAGAATCCTTATACTATAAACTTAGATAGCACACAGATGTTTTAATACCAAGAAAAACACCACAATAAATTGATACTGCAAATTATTAAATTAAACATTCACTATATTTTGGAAAAGGTTAATTTTCTTACTTTTATCTGTATACTTACTATAAGCCACTGTAGAATAATAATGAAGAATATAGTCAAATCCCACATCTGCAACTGATTAGTTTTGTGGCCTCAAGCATGTAATTCAACCTATTTAGACTTCACTTTCTTCATCTGTAAAATGGGCATAATAAATATCCTTGCTTTAAGGTTTGCTGTGAGGGATAAATTAAATAATTCATTCAAAGCATATACAATGGTTATTGCTGCTGCTCCATATTATACATGATAAAGTGTCAGCTGCTCTTAATATCTTGAAAATTAGAAGATAATTTTATAATGCATTGTTTTCATATTGACTTCTTCCTATAATTATTATTTTATTAAAAAGATAGTGGTGGCTATTGCACAGAGAAAAGATCACTCAGTGATAATATTAAATTGTATAGGATAGAATGTTGTAATAGTTTTTGGAATTATGACATTTTCATATCTCTGATATAATGCCATTCAAATTTGTAAATTACCCTCTAAGCCACCTGATTCAGTCAGTGTATTTGGCAACAGAGTGGCTCGTGTCCTTCCCATAATTCCAAATTAATGTGTGATAATCCTCAGATACTTCCCATTAATTTACTTTTAAATCTTACTTCTTGCTAATAGTAAAGATTTGCTTGTGAGATTTACCTTTTATACACAGAATATAACAAAATTTTACACTAAACTGAATTTTTTTTACTTGTTAAATTACAGATGGTATTGTCCATGCCTGCTAATTTACTTGGGTCCTAAACTAGTAATTTATCTGTGCGTGTATTTATTTGTTTACAGTTAAACAGACAGATGCACATACATTTATTTATTTACTTATTAATTTATTTGTGTAATTAATTTACTTTCTCTTATTCTTCAGGTGGAACATTTCATATTGATAATAATGGAATATTCTGAACATTGTAGGAAACAAATAGACAGTGAGCCCACTATAATATCAGTAAATATCAATTATCAACAATAAAATTAAAATATATTCTCTAAATTCAAATTCTACAGAAGCATGAAATTTATTTCATTTTCTTAAAATTTTGAAATATTAAGGGGGTACAAATGTTTTTGTTTACATGGATCATTTTTGTAATGCTTGAGTCACAGCTATAAGCGTGCCCATCACCCAAACAGTGTTCATTGTACCCGGTAGGTAAATTTTCGCCCATCCCCTCCTCCACCCTCCCCCCTGCTTGATTTCCACTGAGTTATACTTCCCTCTGTGTACTTGAGTGCAAGTACTATCATTGTATTTCTGGTTTTTGAAGTCTTACAAATATATCAGACTAATATTAATCCTGTTCTTTAAAGTCTTGAATAAAAATATCATTTTATGAATCTTTCCACAAATATTTATGAGAATTTTTTCAAATCATTCCATCTTATTTGGTTGTACAATTCCTATTTGTATTGTACCACTTTTTACATTTAAAACTAAAAACTAGTCTCTAAACCTGCATTGTAAGTACTATAAGAACAGCTGGGAAGACAGAACTCAATAGATAACGAGTGATTAATTAGAATATTTAACTAAAATGGTACAGATTAATTTTCTTCTTAAATTTATAATAGGCAATATGGAAGTATAAAAGAAATAATTATTTTGAAGAATAGAGGATGTGGCAAGGGTAAAATAACATTAAACAAGCTGTATATTCTGTGGATACAATACCATTTCTCTTGTGCTCTTTTACAAGCTGAATTTGTTTGTTGATTTCCTTTTGAAAATATGGCATAAAAGGCTGCACTCTCAGAGAGGCCTTCTCTTACCACCTTATGCAGGCCAGTTTATCTTCTTTCCTCCAATAAGTTAGGCTTTCTGTATTATTTTTTACCTTCTGGTAGAATCCTATCCGTTCACGAGCAGAAGACCTACCATGTTGGTGTCAGATACTTAAGCACTCTCAAGGAAGCAGAGTTGGTCTGTCTGATTTATTCATTCCAAGCCTCCAAAGTCATCACATGAACAATATTCCAAGAAGTAGTCGTCTGTTTTCTTAAAGCCTTGCTGGGAATCTTCATGATTGTAAATAATTTGGTCTTTCCCCTCTTCCTTTTCTCAGTGACTTTGACCTCCCTATCCTTCTTTTCCCAATTTAACTTCATTAACTTCAGGAGAATGGCAGATGTCTTTGTCTGCTCGAGCTTCATAAAAAAGTACCATAGACTGGGTACTTAAACAATGGACATTTATTTCTCACGCTTCTGGAGGCTGGAAAGTCCAAGATTAAGGTGCTGATAGACTTGGTTCTTGGTAAGAGCCCTCTTGCTGGCTTGCAGATGGCTACCTTCTTACTGTGCCTGAACATGATGAAAACAGGAAGCTTTGGTGTCCCTTCTTCTTCTTATGAGGGCACTAGTATCATGGGATGGCACTCTCTTGACCTCATCTCAATCTGATTACCTTCCAAAGGCCCCATATCCTAATACCATTACACTGGGGGTTAGGACTTCAATGTATAAATTGTGGGGAGACACAAACTGTGTTAGTCTGTTTTGTACTGCTACAACAGAATACCATAGACTGGGTAGTTTATAATAAACAAAAATTTATTGGCTCACAGTTCTGGAGGCTAGGAAGTCCAAAATCAAGGAGCCCACATCTGGGAAAATCTTTCTTGCTGTGTCATCCCATGGTGGAATGTGAGAGAGTAGAAAAGGGTGAGAGAGAGTGAGGTAGAAAGAGAGAGAGAGTGAGAGAAGGGGACTGAACTCCCACTTCTGTAATGAATCCACTTCAGAGATAATGATGTTAATCCATTCATGAGGGCAAAGCCCTCATGGCCAAATTACCCCTGAGTCTGCCTCACCTCCCGATACTGTTGCATTGGGGATTACGTTTCCAACATACTTTTTGAGAGACACATTCAAACCACAGCACAAACATTCAGCCCATAATGGTAGACTTTCTTTGTTATTCCTGCAGTTTGTGTTTACCTTTGAAAACATTAACTATGGCCACAGTTGAACCTGATTGCCATTTCTGCCACCTTTGGTCCCTTTCTAAATGTCTCTTTGGAGCAAGATTTCTAACCATCATGTAAACGTAGAGGATTTATTTTCCTTGTTTCTCACTGTTCATCACCTCTCCTTAGGCCCTACTTCCCAACACAGTTGTATTAAGTTTCCAAGACATGCTTTCTGGGGGACACATTCAGACCACAATGAAAACATTTAGTCCATAACAGTAGGCTTCCCTTGTTATTCTTACAGCTTGTGCCTCCCTTCAAAAACATTAACTAGGGCCACAGCAATGACTTTCGCCAATTGAACCTGGTTGTCATTTCTGCTACCTTTAATCACTTTCTGAACATCCTTTTGAAGCAAAATTTTGAACCATGACATATATGTGGACAATTTCTTTTCCTTGCCTCCTGATACATCTTCAGACATTATATTTCTGCAGCTCTCTCCTGATCTTTCTTATAGCTTTCTGTGTAGAGGCATTTTTAGTACATGTTATTCTCTGGGGCAGAAAGGAAGAGATTTTCTTTTCCATATCAGGTAACAATTCTCCAAGCATTTCAATGACCTGTTGTAACCAGAGTTCAAAAGTTTCTTCCCCTGGGATAGTTGCAGAATTCCCTGTGTTTTTATGCCTTCCTAATTTCCACAAATAGCTGGACAGCATATGTTATTCTGTCCATTCTATTAGATGAGCCTGCTTCTCTGATGGCATCCCTAAACTCTTTAGAAAGAGATGCCAGGATATAAGACTTGGACCACTCAGACAGGTTTTTTACTTCTTTCTTTAGGAAGAGTTAGTTTCATTTTTTTTTTTTTAAGAAAAGTTGGTGTCTGAGTTTGTGTTTAAATATCACTTTCTAGATATCCCTCTTTCACAAGAGCTCCCTGGAGACTGCAGAGAAATCACCATCCTCAGCAAGTTCTATCAAGGTTGCATTTATGAGATTCCCACTTTAACATCCAGTCAAGCACTTTATGTCTGCACAGGGGCTTTAAAGAACAGGCTGGAGAGTCCTCACTTTTAGCACCATCTCAGCTCTCTGGTATTTCCCAAACCTGCACTGATCTCTGAGAACTCACGTCAAAACTTTCGCATCTGTCCTCAAAAAATGTCATGACTATTTTTCTAAAATGCTCATTACGTCTATTTCTAGGAATGGTAGTTATTATTTTGTGTGGAGATAGCTATATCCCACATTAGGATTAATGACAATCCAGGGTTAAATTTGGTTATCGTATCAAGCTCTGGGCATTTAATTGTCTTATTGACAATTGAAAAAGGTGAGGCAGAGACATGTGAAACTGTTTTAACTTTTCTCCTTGTCACCCTTTAATAAGATTTATGGAGGACTTAGAGTTTTCCTTTTTGTACAGAAACAAGTTCAGCCTGGTCTAGAATTTCAGTCTCATTTCTTTTTTCTTTCTTTCTTTTCTTTTCTTTTCTTTTTTTGGAGAGAGGATCTTGCTCTGTTGCCCAGTGCTAGAGTGCACTGGCATCATCATAGCTCACAGCAACCTCAAACTCCTGGGCTCAAGTGATCCTGTCTCAGCCTCCCAAGTAGCTGGGATGACAGGTGCATGACAGCATGTCCAGCTAATTTTTCTATTTTTTGTAGAGGCACCGTCTCGCTCTTGCTCACGCTGGTCTCAAACTCTTAACCTCAAACGATCCTTCCACCTTGGACTCCCAGAGTGCTAGGGTTCCAGGTGTGAGCCACTGCACCCAGCCTCAGTCTCATTTCTGTCTAAACTCTTATCCTCCCCTCACTGACCAGCCTTGAATTGTATGTGGAGGTAGGAATGGGGAAGGGTCTAATCCTGGTACACTACCTCCTTTTTCTTAGATTGAGCAACATAACAAAACAAAAAGAAAAACAAAAATTTCCCAGTTCAATTTAAATTTCAGATAATCTACATTTTTTTTTTAGTATAAGTATATTCCAAATACTGTGTGTGACATACTTACACTAAATTTTTTTGTTTATCTGAAACTCAAATTTAAATGGTCATCTTGTATTTCATCTGGCAACTCTGCTCTTATAGCCTCTGGATCCTCCAGAGTGTTGGAGCCAGGAAAAGGGAAAAGGAAAGAAATGAGTGTTTTTTACGTAACTGAGCACATGATTATAGGCAATTCCCTCTTGATCTTTGTTTCTCAGGATTCTAGTCTGTTGTCCCGCCTCAACAATATGACACAAATATTTGAGCCGCAGCCTTCTGTTGGCCAGGAAACACACAAACATGATGAGCTGGAGGAAACTTCAGGATGGCTTGGACCAGGATGCCTGGGATAGTCTTTCTGCTCACTAGAAAACCTTCACACAGACACTTTAAAATAATATTGGCTAATATTGTTCAGAAAACTATATATTCAGGAGTTACTATTTATTTCATTTTCATCATATAGATGAAGAATTAAATCTTGACATCACTTTTAAACTACTGACAATTTTATTGTCTAGGCACTTGAATGCGCTGATACGCTTGTAATTTTAAATAAATCCAGCATCTGAGGAGCCTCAGATTAAAATTCTTGTTTCTTCATTCTGCCAAATTGTGGGTAGAATACCAAAGTCAAAAGAACATCTCTCCAAATCTGGGAATAAAATATTCCTCATCACGTTAAATTCTAGTGCTGCTTATTTTGCACTTCTAAATTTGTAATTTAGATAGTGATCACAAATTTACATATATACAGACATGTGCTGTATATATGAAGTGCATATAAAGTATTTCTATTTTTTGAAGCATTTTAACAAAGACAATATCATGCCTATGCCAACAGTGAATGGTCTTTTCTTATAACTGGACATACTAGTGTTCAGATATTTAAATAGGGATCAATGTTAGGTTGCTAATACTTTATGTAATAATTTGGAACACAGGTTCATATAAAATGGATTCTTTATGATCTACCTACCAGGTTAAGCTCAGATATTTTTTGGTGGCTGTTGTCATGGGAAAAGTACAAATGACAGTGCTAGCATAAAAGCAGAGAAACAAATTGCTATATGGGGGATGCTAACATAATAACAAAATTACCTATGATACTGAGTAGTTGTAACAACCAAATTAAGGTTGAGTGCATTAAAACATTTTGGAGAATGTAAAATGCTATAGTCAAGCATAATTATTTTGTGTTTTACAGTTCTGTTTCTCTCTATTCAAACATAAATATTGACCCAATAATCTGTGCATGGCAGTTCTTATTTTAAAAACTTACAGAGATTTAAGGGGATTCTCTAAAATTTTCTTGGGAGCATTATGGTTCTAATTATGCCCATTGAGTAGAATGTATGTTTTAAAAAAATAGTTTTCTTTAGAGCAATACAGGTTTTAATAAATAGTATCTTTGAAGACTTTTATTATTGAGAAAAAAATTACAAAGGCAAATAAAGACATATTCCTGAGCAGCCTTAAATAAAGTGGAATAAAATGCAAGATAGAGCTCTACTTACACACAGCATTAGCTTATATTTTACCTTTCTTCTCCCTATTCTCTCCTTCCTGATTGTTATAATATTGACAATGATATTTTTCCATAGATTCTTATTAAAACTTTTTTTTCCCCATACATAGATATAATGGTCACAGATGTTAGTAGTTCCTGGTTACCTTCTCTCTCCAAACTTTACCTTGATATTATGAATAAATTCTACAGAATTACTGTCAGAAAGAAAGAGAAAAACATCTCCATTTCTGGTCATGTTTATGCTTGTTTGTGGTTTGTAATTCCATGGTTATCAAATTTTGCATTCAGTTTACAGATTTTGAATAAAAATTGAAAATTACATACAATGTAGTAATTTTTAGTTGAGTGACTTATAATTAATATACATTCAAATGTATATAAGTATATATAAGTATATAATAATTGAATATAGATGTGTGTGTATATGTATGTGTATATGATGTTTAACATAGAACCATAAAAGACTAGATTTCTATTTTACTATTTTATTATGTGATATCCCAGTAGTAACAATAAGATGTAGTTTATAGAAAAAGTATCTTATTTTTTAGATTATTTGAATTATGAAGAAATAAATCTTTTGCTTAAAAAATTGGGATCTCACACCTGTAAATACTTTTCAAAGCATAAAAAACGTAACATCCGTAGTTGGTATGAGAGCTGAAGATCAAGGGTACATATCAAACTAAAAAACAGACATAACATCTGATTTTTCATTCTAGCAAGACACAGCCCATATTTCAGTTTATGTCTTTTCTAATTGATTTAGCAGGCCTGACATCAAACTGCACATAATATAACCAGTTTGATGAGGTGTGACCTGTCCTAAGGTCACTGGGTACCTTTACAAAAATTTGCACGTGTTCCTAAGTCTAGGGCTTCAAAGTTGGACAGTGTTACTTGCAAATATATTTGAAAATAAAGTTCCAATTGCTATGCAATTTTAAGGTTTACTTTGCTCAGAAGGTGTTCTTTGGGATAAATAACAATATCAAAGACAGAATCAAAGAATATTTATAATAGGAAATGTATAATATTGTATGTTTTTTACTGTATAGGTCCTATGTTAAAAATATACAATATTGTAGTTCAGCAATAATTTTTGTGTTTCATGAAAACAAAAATTCCTTTACTTTAAAATGGGTAGTTGAGCTCAATAATGTGTCTTTCCTTTCCAGTTCTAAAAGTCTGTAAGTAAACAATAAAGAAAGATCAATATCTTAAAAAATAAAGCAGTAGAGCCAAGTGGAGGTTTTCTTCTTAGACTCTATTACTTGGATCTTTATTCTATCTTTTCCTTTCAAATAATGCTTTCCTTCAATATATCCTAACAGTAATGATCAAGCTTAAATCAAGCAAAATACCGAGTGATGAGATAAATCAGGACAAATCCAGAAAGGTAGCTTATGTGTTTATAGTCATACCATCTTTGTTCATTTTACTTTGTAAATGGAGTTATTTGTATGTTGCTGGCAAATTCCTTAGCAAGATAACCTCCGAATCTATTTTAAAGTGGTTGGAACAGAGGACCAAAAAATAATTTGATTTCTACTCTCCCTGATATTTTCCCTTCCATTACAAAAAGCTATTTGAAAAAAAAAAAATGTTTAGAAGCTCTTACTTTTGACAGCCGGTATAGAAGTAGCCAACATTTCTGCACCTCACATAGCTGTCAGGCATCAGAACCCAGGAGCATTTACTTGAATAAATCTCCGGAATTATCTGAAATGAATTATTCGTAGTAAGTTATTATTTGCCCTTAGCAACTGGTCTTCAGTGTTGAATGTCTCTCCTGTCTGAATATGTTTTCTACAACCATTGATAATCAGAGTTGATGTGGATAGAGATCATTATAAAGAAACACACTCTTCATAAAAACTGTGCCAATGTCCACGCTTGGAAAATGTGTGTGATTTACTAAGATGATATATTTGTGTTTGCCTTTTGATATGTCTCCTAGATCACTTAGCATTTATCAGTTGAGAGTAGAAAAACAGAGGTCCAGAAGCAAAGGGGAGAGGGAGAATTTGGCAAGAATATTTATATCCTAATAATGGAACAAACTGCCCTAAAATACCACCATTCTTACTTTTGCCTCTCTGAAAATATATTTACTTTTTGTAATTACTTTAATGACTACTTCATTTTTTAAAAAAATACCTAATTGGAAAGTTATGTGCAACATGTATATGTTCTCATTTTCTTCCCCAATCTTTCTTAATAGATTATTTTTCTATAAAGATCAAGGAAATATTTATTATAGGAATATCTTAAGTAAGATAAATTATAAAAATGCTCAGAGTAGCATAGTTTATAGTTTATATTATCATTCTATCAGAAGTGTAGCACGGTACTATTTAATTTTCAGTGATGACATATGAATGCCATAGATATCGAATATAGAATATGGTGACTAAATTAAATCCTTCTTATGAATGTTTTTCCAGTCATTAAAAAAATTGTATGAAATAATTTAGAAATGTTTGATAAAATCTAGAAACAAGTCAGGATTTTATTAATCTGTCCATTTTACAGATGAGAAAATAGAGACCTAGATAAGATAAATCATTTGCCTAATGTCCCATTGATTCTTGGTACAGAATAAGCATAGAGAGCTAGTCTTCATCTATTACACTCTCTAGTATGAGAATCCTTCTAGAGTTTAAGACTGTCATATCAATATGTATAAAATGTAAATCTAGGATCAGAAAAATTTACATAACTTCATATTGAAAATCTGTGTGATATTTCCCAGTCACTTTAGTGTGACATAAGTAAAACATTTTATGATTCTAATAAAAGTTTTGATTCATGGCACAATACTTTCTAAATACCAAGGTGATTCATTATTTGAGTCAACATTGTGGGCTCCTTGTGTACACTCTACTTCAGTTAGGCACACAGCGTACAATTTATTAATGGTGAGAAGGTATGTTTTTGCTTTTGAAATTCAGGCCTGTTAAATGGAGAAAAAGAAGTCATTTGAATCTTGGGACTATACTTCACAATTGTACAATATCTAGTATATTTAGAAATTTCAATTTTGTAATCAAATTTTTGAAATAATTTTATTTGATAAGACCATCGTTCTTTGGAACACGTTGGCAAAGATGAAGTCTTCTTGATGCGGGCGTTCTTAGAAATTTAACGTTTATAACAAATTGGGGCTTTGTACAGAATAATGACTGAGATTTCAGATAAAGTTGCTACTTCTCAAGAATACAAAATAAAAAATAACAAGATGTACTCCTAATCATATTTCTCAATATAAAGGAAAAAAAGGAGGAATATTAAGAGGTCAGGGATTATATAGACAGATTAGAGATTGAAAAGAGATGGAGTAAACCCAAGAAAGCTTCAGAAAATAGGTAGACCTTGAAACAAACAATAGATATAATATACAATATGGTTTCCTGGAAGTTGTTCCAGAATAAGAAGTAGCTTACACTGGGACTCAAAGGTCACTCTGAAGCAACAAATGCTTATTGTCAGAGAGATTATGAAATGGATGTTAGGAAAAAATAAAACCAATGGAGTAGAACTGCATGGGAAAAGAATCAGACATTAAAGAGAGCTGTATTCTATTTCTTATGCACATGCCTTCTAATTTCATACAGTCCATACTAACCACAGAATTGTGGACAAGAGCATGATCCTGGAAGCTCTATAATTTAAAGTTTCTCTCTAACTGTAAAATGTGGATAATAATTATACTTGCGAAATGTTTAGCACTTATTAAAATTTTATGTACCAGAAATCAATCACTTTACATATATAAACTCATTAGACATCAGGACAACCCATTGGGGTAAGTTCTAATGCTCTTGTTATGAGGACTAAATGAACAAATAAATGCCAAGCACTTAAGTGAACATAGCAAGCACTCCAAAAAGTTAGCAATTAGGATCATCGTAATGAGATGCTTTTCAAATTAAAATAAACCTAAGTTTAATGAAGATCTAGTTATACAGTTGTTGACAGTGATATTACCAATGTCAAGAGAGTAAATGAACAGTTACAGCTGAAGTTATCTGTGAATTCAAACCTTATTTTAGTATCTGAAGACCAGAATAAATCATCCTGTGAGTGTTCTGATACTTCACATTTGTAGGCCAGCTATTTTTATTTGTCCATTGTCTTTCAGGAGGTGCTTGTTTTTACTGCACTTAGATATACCTTGAGAATGGGTTTCTAACGAATGTATCTTTGGTGTTGGCCACCTGGTTCTGTTTAAAATAAATATAATACAACAAAATCCATTGAGTATAGTAAAATTTCAGATTCTTATTGAATTCAGTTGATCCTTTAAGAATTTCTCTCCCTTGGCTACAGTAGTTTTGAATGTTTTTTTTTTTTTTCACTATGTCAAGGACTACCAAAAATCTTATTCTTCTTAAAAGATTTGCAGAAATAGTAGAGCCCAAGGTTCTCCAACACGTTGGAGCAGGCACTGATTTCTAAGGAACTAAAAGTTAATGACTTCAGCTAAAGCTGAAACCTGCCTCCATGTCTCCCTCCCTGGTCTATGGCATAGAGCAATTCGAATTAAATAAGATTGGTATACTGACTCCACTATAACATGCAAAACTGGTACCTGTATCAATTGCAACTAAAGCAAAGAGCAAAAGATCAATGCCCACTTATTATTCACCCCAGGTAATGAGGAAATAGAATTGTATTTTTAATTAGATTTTGTGAGATTTGATTTAAGTATAATTGTTACCTTAAAACCTCTAGTTTTTCCTAGTTTTCAAATATTATGTTTGCATACTGCAATTCAGTCAATTAAAAGAGTTATTAATCAACAAAAGCAATAGGAAGTACATGATGAAGTGATTTGTCAATTAGGCACGTGATTACTATTCTCAAGAAACCTGTACTTGAGTAATCATTGGGGATGTATTTTAAATGTAATTGTTTTTAAAATAGGAGAATGACACGAGTCCGTAACTATAAAATATCTTTGGAGATCATCACTGGAAATTATTTATGCAATGCATTCGACTCAACAAGGTGATATTTTTCTGTTATGATCTGGTTGAAACTTTTTAGACATAACTGTTAATATGCTAAACCAAAGAGCATATTGTAAAAGTGAGGAGTCGAGCTCTGACACTTTTCAGATAGTCAAAAAAGGAAAATGTCAGAATAGATTTTGAAAAATATTTGTGAGGCTAAAATAATGATCTCAATAAAAATGCAGGGATAAAATATAGACTGCACTCCTATAAACTGGTAAATTTCCTTGGCTGAGCTTCAAGCAATGTCCTTTCTGTGTGAGCATTTGTTGTTTAGGAAGATGCAATATGCATATTGAGATGTCAGAAAAACAAGACCCTCTAGAATCCACTGAAGACAATTCAGCTCTAACTCTGAGGGCATTTTATGTGATGTGATATTGCTCATCCAGAAGACTTTTTATTTCATACTCAGGATGTCTTCTCCATTTTTGTTTTTAATTTATTTCTTACTATGGAGAACCTGTGCTGACTCAAGTGTTTTTTTTTTAATCTCCCTTCCCCTTTTGTTTTCAGTGTTTATATTCTTTTGAGAGTGGCCCTTTGCTCTTTTAGTCAATTTTATAAATCAGTGTCTTCTTGGGTGTGACTTAAATCTTAAATGGATATCCTGATTATTCTTACACCTTCCTTTATCAGCAGAATTGATGACTGCCTTCTACAGCAACATAGAGGATGTTTTGCTGCAAAGATGTATTTGGAGTTTGCACATGTTATAAGGAACATAAAAAAAGCATTTGTCATTATTGGAATTTGTACAGACGAGACATACTTTTATATATCTCAACTACTAATTTTTCTGTAGGGATCCAAGAACATATGTAGCTTTAGACTTCAAAACTCTTAAAAAATGATGTCATATTTTCCACACTTGAAGAGGACATATAACAGAGTGCTGAGAACATAGACTTAGGAAAGAGACATCTTTTTTCTTTTTGAAGCTTTTTTAAATTTTAAAATATTAAGGGAGTACGAATGTTTTAGGTTACATGGATCACTTTTGTAATGCTTGAGTCCTGGCTAAAGGTATTCCGGTCACCCAAACAGTATTTGTTTTACCTATTAGGTAGGTTTTTACCCCTCCCCTTCTCCCACCTCCCCCGACCCCAGTTGATTGGTTGATTTCCACTGTGTTTTCCTTCCCTTTGTGCACATGTGTGCTTATCAGTTAGTTCTGATTTACTAATGAGTACATGTAGTGTGTGGTTTTTCATTTTTGAGACATTTCACTTAGGAGAATGGTCTCCAGTTACATCCAGATTGTTGCAAAAGGTATTAATTCATCTTTTTTAATGACTGAGTAATACTCCATGGTATATGTGTACCATATTTTATTAATCTACCCATGAAATGATGGGCACTTGGGTTGATTACACATCTTTGCAATTGTGAATTGTGTTGCAATAGATATCCTAGTGCAAGTGTCTTTTTTTTTTTTTTTTTTTTTTGAGACAGAGTCTCACTCTGTTGCCCTGGCTAGAGTGAGTGCCGTGGCGTCAGCCTAGCTCACAGCAACCTCAAACTCCTGGGCTCAAGTGATCCTACTGCCCCAGCCTCCCGAGTAGCTGGGACTACAGGCATGGGCCACCATGCCCGGCTAATTTTTTCTATATATTTTTAGTTGGCCGATTAATTTCTTTCTAATTTTAGTAGAGGCGGGGTCTCGCTCTTGCTCAGGCTGACAAGTGTCTTTTTGATAAAATGACTTATTTTCCTTTGGGTAGATACCAAGTAGTGGGATTGCTGGATCCAATGGTGGGTCTACTTTTAGTTCTTTGAGGAATCCTCATACTGTTTTCTTTAGAGGCTGAACTAATTTACAGTCCCACCAACAGTGTATAAGTGTTCCTTTCTCTCTGCATCCCTGCTAGCAACTATTGTTTTTGGACTTTTTAATAAAAGCCATTCTGTCTGGGGTAAGGTGATATCTCATTTTGGTTTTGATTTGCATTTCCCTGATGATTAGTGACATTTAGCATTTTTTCATATTTATCAGCCATTAGTCTAGCATCTCTTGAAAAGCTTCTGTTCATGTCTTTTGCCCATCTTTTAATAAGGTTGTTTTATTTTCTTCTTCCCGGTTTGCTTGAGTTCTTTGTAGATTCTGGGTATTAGCCCTTTATTGGATGTATGGCTTGCAAATATTTTTTTCCATTCTGTAAGTTGTTTGTTTGCTCTGTTAATTATTTCCTTGGCTGTGCAGAAGCTTTTTAACTTAATCAGGTCTCATTTATTTATTTTGTTGTTGTGATTGCCATTGGGGTCTTATTCATAAATTCTTTGCCTAGGCCATTATCTGTAAGAGTTTTTCCAACATTTTCTTCTAGAATTCTTATGGTTTCATTCCTTACATTTAAATCCTTTATCCATCTTGAATTAATTTTTGTGAGTGGTGAGAGACATGGGTTCTGTTTCATTCTTCTGCATGTGGCTATTTGTTGGAGAATTCAGATGCAGCTGGGTGAGGTTGTTATGGGTTCCTGGGCTGTGGGCATTTGTTCAAACCAGGTCACAGTGTACTGGTGGCTCAAGGCTGGGAGGAGTCTGGCTGGGCATCGGACTGTGGAGCACTTCCTCTGGCCCCGTGGCAATGGTGGAGGCTCTGAGGTAGGGTCTTGGGGTTCAGGTGCAGTGCTGGAGTCTTGGGGATGGTTTCTTGGGGCCTGGTGGGAGTTCTGGAGGCACAGAGGTGAAGCCTTGGGCTCCAGCATGACAGCCTCAAGAGTCTGGACTGGGAGGAGCTAGAAGCAGAGCTTCTGAGCAGGGCGTCTGAGACAGAAGCAGGGCTGTACAGATGGCAGGGCTGATCCAACCTGGAGGGGAGTGTCAGGGCCGAGCAGGCAGGAGGCAGTTTGGGCCTGGAGGGCGGATTCAGGGCCAAGCACATGGCCGTCTGTTCCACATGCTCAGAGGCTCTATAGATGCCAAGTCAGGTGGGCAGAGGTCAGTTCCAGAGGCCCAGGGACTGCTGAGTTCTCCATGCCCCTCCCAGGACCTGCCAAAGCAGTGGCCTAAAGCCTCTCAGGTCAGAGCCTGCTGGGCCCTGGTCACTTCCCATGCTCTGATCCCATTGTGCTCTAAGAGAGAAGTGCCTGGCTTCAAGTCACAGGGTATGGCTCCAGGAAGCTGTCTGCTGGTCCACTCTCCCGCCCCCGTCCACTCCCCCCAGTCCAGTGCAGGCCTGGTGTGATGCACCTGAGAGCTTTGCTGCCTGATCCTCACCGCACCTGTTGTCTGGTGCAGTGGCTTTGCACAGACTCCAGGCAGGTCTCCAGTCCGACCAGGTAGAGCTCTGTGGGCGTGGAGAAAGCCATCTTGCAATTTGCACTGCACCAGCAGGTGAGCATGGCACCCAAGCGCTCTATCCTCCTATTCCTCCCCCTGCGTTCTCTGATCTTGTTATATGTATCACCCTGTCACTTTTTTTTTCCCACACTGAATGTCCCACAGTGCTTCTCTGTGATTTCACAATGTTGCTTCAGAGAAGAGCGATCCATATGTAGGCAGCCACCTGAACTATTCACTTCTTTCCTTGGGAGCAGCCTGCTTCTATTCTGCCATTTTTGGTACCTTCTCAGGAGAGAGACATCTTTAAGTTCAAATCACTCCTCATGGGATTTACTAACTCTGCCAGTTTCCTTAAACTCTTTGAGACTCTGTTCTCTCATCTGTAAACTAGGGATTGTGGTAGTACCCCATTGGGTTTTCGTGCACATTAAGTGGGATAATGTGTGATTAGCAGAGTAAAACATCAGTAGCAGCAGATGACTATTGTAAGGGGGAGGAAAATTGTAACAAATTAGAATAAAATGTTTAGAGCTGTTTCCATTATGGCATGTATTCCAGTCATATTTGATCCTGCCAAGTGAAAATTGCTAGGTAAAGTATACGATCCAGGGGTATGTAAAATTATTAGGAGGTGAGCCCCATAAAGTACCCATTCCTGCCAATGGAGAATAGTTGAGGGCAGTATGCTGTTTAAAGTATGGTAGATGAGGTTTACAAAGAATGACTGGCCCTAGTCTGGCTCTCCCTTGTTTAAAAGACAATGAAAGCATCAATTTAAATAAGTACACTAGAATATCTTCCATTTCTGTGGCATTGTTCTGGGCAAAGGGGATGGAGTAATAAAAGAGATAAAATTTCCTGATTTCTTAGAGTTTGTATATGGGCGGGAAAGGTAGACAATGGATAAGATAAATAGATAATTTATAACAATATATCCATGAGAGAAAACTACACTTGTTCCCCCTAAATCTATTTTTTTAAAAAGTAAAAATGAATACGTTCTTTCTTATATTTAAACATGTGTCATAGTTATTGTAACTGGTTACTTTTTTCATGGCACTCTGTCTTATTCTGCTCAGGGTGCTATAACCAAATCCCATAGACTCAGTAATTTATAAACAGCAGGAATTTATTTCTTATAGTTCTGGGGGCTGGGATGTCCCTGATCAAGCTGCAGGCAGATTTGGGGTATGGTGAGAGCCCATTTCCTGGTTCAGAGAAGGCACCTTCTCGCTGCATCCTCAGATGGCAGAAGAGGCGAGGCAGCTCTCTGGGAACTCTTTAATAAAGGCGCGAATCTCATTCATGAGGGCCCTGCCCATATGATCTAATAACCTCCCAGTGGCCCCGCCTCCTATTACCATCATATTGGGCATTAGGTTGCCAAAATAGAAATTTTAGGTGGGCACACACATTTAAACCATGGCACATTTTCAATTAAAATGACCATAAAGCATCCAGCCATCTACATAGTTTCAAAAAACAGTTTCCTGCCCTCCCTCCCCACCTTCCTTCTTTCTTTCTTTTAAAATGCAAGCCAGTGTTGACTCAGTTTGCTAGGAAAAGATATGTGGCGCTAATGTTACTTGTTTCTTTGGCATGTTGAATACCAAGACTCCAAAGCTATAACTGACCCACTTTGCTACCATTCTTATCAGAAATCTAAGCCACAAAAATCTGGTCCAGGAACTAGCTATGGCAAATGCACTGAATGTTGCGACTGGATTGTCAACTGCAATGGCTGCATTCTGACTTCCCGTTAGTGGAAGGAAAAAAGGCCTCTTTACCAAATTAAAAACTCACTTCTAATTTATAGCTTTGTGAAATTCATTATTGTCCTTCATGCTGTATTTGAGCCTGCAATCCCCAAGCACAGCACAACTACCTGCTGTACTTTAAAACTTTACCCACGTTTTCTCTCAGCGAGCTTTCCCTGTCATCTTCCTCCTCCTTCTCAGCCTTCTCTCGAACAACCATCAGTGTTTTCTCCTTTAATTTCCTTTTCAAAAAAATGTTTGCTCCATATTCATTGACACTTTCCCAGCACGTGATGTATGTTGTTGGTTAGCTCCCGCCTGGCTTTCCTTTTTCGGTTCTTTCACAAGCTGTTGTGAGTTTGATCATTGTAGGGTTGGATAGGACAGACTGCTAAGTTTCTTGTTTGCTCATTTACTTAGCAGACTGATCAATTCAAAGTTTTAGTGAAAGGCAGAACAAAGGTACCACGTTGACATATTTTGTCATCTGAGTGACTACTTTAGAAGTTCTCTTCACCAACCGCATTCAGCATCTCCATCTTTTAAACTTAACCTCACACCCCCTGCCCGCCCCTCGCCCCGGCCAGCCCCTAAGCCCCAAACATAAGCTCCCAACAGATATGCACAATCTGACTTTCCAGGACTAAAACAACACCTGCATTTTGAGGTTTCTGCTTTTGTTTGCCAAAATCTTAACATTCTTTTTTCTTTGCCCTCACATTGTATTATAACATATATTAGATTTTTACTACTATCTTAGAAACTGATAGATACACATACACATACATACAAACCGAATACAAGTTGTATCGTGCTATATGTTGGAGAGAATTCCATTATAATAGTAAGGTATCAATCAGGACTTTTAAATAATTTATTATTGTATATTTTACTTTTCAATATTATTCCTTGCAGACTTTGTTTTGTTTGCCTTTGCTTTTTTCAATTTTTATTTTACAATTGTGCTTTCAAAATTGTAATCAAGAGGAAAAAGGATCTTGTTAATTTAAGAACTGAGAGGGAATTTCTCTTAGGTGGAATGCATGTGTTTCTTGAGACAGGTACCATGATGGACCATTGGGTTTGTCTCCAAGTATAGGAGTAGGCTGGGCTGGGAGTGAGGTGAAGGCAAACAAATTGCTATGAATGGTAAAGTAGAAAAAAAACTTTGAGTTTCTCTAGGCAGCCAGAGAATGAGAGAGAAGATGAAAGTTAAGTGAAGGAAAACAGACAACTAGAATTTAGGCAATGGTTGGCATTCTACATGAAGGAGGGTGGCGGACACAAATCTCCATTGTCAGAGATGGCTAGGAGACTTTGAAACCAGAAATATCTAATTTCCAATTTCAAGTTGTTCCCAGTGTTGTTGTGGTATATAAACTCCAACTCTCCGGCTGCATTTGCACCAAAACTTCACACTGTTCTGCTTGTCACATGTAAATAGGCAACTTTGAGTGGTTGCTATTTGGGTGCATGAGAAAGGGCTGGGAGCAGTGTCCAGTGGGTAGAGAGGTGAGGAAAATCGAAAATAGGAGCAAGAAGCAAAGGCAGAGGGGTAGTGATAGAAAATTCAGCAAAAGTTAAAACTCAACGCCAACGGCAGCTGGCAGAAAGGTAAGTGTCATCTTCTTTACTCTCCAAATCTGTAGCAAATATGAGAAGTGAGATTTGTCAGCTTTACTTAAAATGACTTCAATACCATGGAGCACTTATTGCATCAAGGGGCTGACTTTTGCATTACAGTATAATCTGCATTTAGGAAGGAATTCTGAGGATATTCCATGATATCAGTTTTAAATTGTGCCTTTATGTGTATTGGTAGCCAAAGGAAGGAGGAAGGGACACAAGGGGGAAAGTGAAGGAGAGAAGAGGAAGAAGAAAAAAGGAGGAGAAGAAAAAGGTGTGCTAAGGTTCTTTCTCCTTGTATGGAGAGCACGAACTTTCTGCTGTGGTCTCTCTCTCCCTTCCTTTCCTTCTTATCCTCTCTTTTTTTCTTTCTCTCCTTTTTCCCTTCTTTGATTCTCTCCCCTTTCCTGCTCACCTCTCATTTTCTTCCTAGCAATGATAGAGAACAGATTAGGGTAGGAGTGCGTGTAAGATTTTGGGGAAAGGTATGTTTTAATTAGCAACACATGGTTGCCAATTGTTTTTACTAACCTCATGCAGGAAAATAATTGTATATGAGTGCTCATGTGAGTCGCTGAATATTCAATGGGATGAACTATACTTACCTAAGTGTGGAGGCTGAGTGCAGGTTCTTTAGTGAAGAGCCGGTCAGGACATCGGATAGAAGAGTGTCAGAGGGAAGAAAAGCCTGAGGACGGTAGGTAGGATACAGCACTGGTTTTCAGAGAAAAGCAGGACTGGGCAACTGGGGCAAGATAGGAAGAAGTAATTGGTAGAAACCGGTAATTTTCTTATGCTTTCTCAGGGACACCAATCCTGCCTTTCAGACCATCTCCCTGTTATTTAGACTCCGATAGGTACTGTTCTTAGCCTGTATTAAACTTTACTAGTTTTTATCCTGGATGGAGCTTGACTCCATTCTCCTAAGTGAAGCATCACAAGAATGGATAAACAAGCACCACATATACTCACTATCAAATTGGTACTAATTGATCAACACTTATGTACACATATCAAAGTAACATTCATCGGGTGTCGGGCAGGTGGGAGGGGGAGGAGGGGATGGGTAAATTCGTGCCTAGTGGGTGTGGTGCACTGTCTGGGGGATGGACATGCTTGTAGCCCTGACTCAGGCGGTGCAAAGGCAATATATGTAACCTAAATGTTTGTACCCCCATAATATTCTGAAATTTACAAATAAGAAAAAAAACAATAAAAAATAAAATTTACTAGTTGCTCCCTCCCTACTACTACATTGTGAACTTCATGATGGGAGGAACTCAAAATTGCTTACACAATACCAGGCACCTAACACACACTCTTACTATCATTATTATTAACCACTATATATTCCCACCTACTATATGGCCTGGAACATGGTAAATAGTCATTAAATACTTGCCAAGGGAAGGAATAAATGGACAGATGCACAGGGAGGATGCATAGACTGAACTGGCCTGGCTTGTCCAAAGTGGAGGTTCTCATCTAAGGGCTGTTGTCAGTCAGGCATATATGACTTTGCAAATTATTTATGTGCCTTTAAAGGATGTTCAAATGGAAGGAGAATTTGATTTATAAAAATAATTCAAATATTTAATAACAGATTTGAAAAATAATCAAATTTTAGCAAAATAATTTCACTCCTTTGATTTTAGAAATTATTTAGAGTTTTTTATGACAACTGTCACAGTGAGTTGGTCATTTTAATAGGCACTGTTTTAGTGAATTTTGGCCCTGAATTTCACGTTGATATTTTTGTATAACTCATCACTGAACTTAACTAGGTTTGAACTCGTAGTTTATTACTTGTTTTCTTTAATAGATAAAATGCATCAATTTGTTTATGTTGGAGACTTGGATTCTCCACTCTACCTCCCTTTCAGTGATGTTTTTATTTTATTTGTAACTATTTCCTCAGGCAAATTCCTTTAATAATCACTTTCCTAGTACATACCGTGAGGTACAGGACCTCTAACAAATTATTCCAGTGAATCTTGACATAAATCATACTGTAGATGTGTTGTCAGTAGTGACGAAGGGTGGATCTTTTTCAGAGATTATAAGATTTCCTGCTTCTTAAAAGAGTAGGAGTGGAAATCCAAGTTGAGACTTGCTTGTGGCTACATTGTGATGACTCGATATCATGATTGAAATGAAGACTCACAATTTTTTTATAGTTTGAAATTTTGAAATGGAAATATCACAAGAATTATGGTAATTATGTTCATATGACCTACGTTTATACTTGTATTTATAATTTTTCTTACATTGCTTCTATATATTTTTTATGGAGTTTACCTATTTCTTAAAAAGAACCACAGTACAAAAATGGAAAGATTTTACTATTTACTATTACTCTATTTACTCGAAGTGTTTTGAAATTGCTCATTTATGAATGATTTTAGTTTGTTTAGGTTTAATATAACTTCGACTATCTGCTGCAAAGAGCACTTTCAGGCATTTCCTGATGATTGGTAAAAATTTATATTACAGGAGGCTAAACACTCTTTCCCAAATCTCTTTCCTCTTTCATACTGGAATTTAGGCTTAGTTGAGTGAAATAATTACAGGCAAGACTAGACACATCTAATGATTCCAAGGATTCCAAGAATTCCCTTGCTGGTACGTGCTATGAATTCTTACTGGAAAGGTTGATGCTCATTGGAACTTTAGGTAGAAATGAGATGTCAGACTATATTGTTGTATAATTAAATTCAATTTTATTGATGAAATAATTAAAACCTACATACAGAAAAAGTTAGAAAATAATATAACAAACTCAGGATGTACAATTTGAATTTAAAAGATGCTATTTTGCCATAATTCCTTGAGCTCACACTTTATTTTTATTTTACAGAAATAAAACATTAAGGATCCCAGCAAAGCTTTATCCTTGCAACTCTCTTGCTGTTTTGCCTCCTCAAAGGTGACCACTATTCAGGAGTCGGTAGTATCCCCATGTGTGTTTTTGTTCTTTTACTACATAGGAAATGGATTCATAAACAATATGCAAAATTGTATTGTGTACTTTTAAACTCTACAAAAGTGGTATCATACTCTGTGTATCCTACTGCAGTTTGCCTTTTTCACTTAACTTTATATTTTTGAGTTGTTAATACACACAAATTTGGTTCACACATTTTACCAGTAGGAATAAACCACAGCTTATCCATTCCCCTGTGATGTTTCCACATTTTTGCTATTACAAACATTACTGCAAGGAAGGATCTTTGCACTTGTCTCCTTTGAGTACTTGTATGGGAATTTCTTTAAGGCAGATGTCTGGAAATGAAATTCCTAACTCAGAGGGGCAAGTACAACTTTGACTTTTCTAGATATTTCTATATTGCTCCCTGAAGTTATTGTATAAATTTACATTCTCGGGTCGATAATTAGGTTTCCTTTCACCCATATCCTCACCAACATGTGGATGTTATCTCTATCTTCAATATTTGCCAACTTGAGAGGTAAAATTTCTCTTTCATTTCCTGTGTAAAGTAGCTAGTTAAGATTTATGACTATGAGATCAGAGATACAATTACTCTTTTTTCTTTCCTGTGAGACCTCTGGCACAAATTACATTCATAATATTTCTATTCCTGTATATGGGTACATGACACAGCATTATTAGTCCAGGTGGGGCCACATTTTTATTTACCTCTTTGTTTATAAATAATGCCATGGACACCCTGGACCTCTCAAACCCTCTCCCTTTGTATCCCATAACCTTGGATTTTAAAGTGTTTATCATTTCCTGAGGATACAGTAGCAAACACAACAGACAAAGTCCCTTCTCCCATCTCAGCAGTGATAGAAATTGATATGAAGGAAGGTAAAACAGGGTGATCTTTAAGTGTGGGGGATAGTATTTCATATCTGATGGCCAAAAGAAAGCTTTATTGATTAGCTGATGTTAGAAGGAAGAACTTGTTCAGGGAGGGAGCAAAGCATGTAGGTCGATATTTGTCATGTTTAAAATATTTTTCACTATTCTTATGATATAAAATTTACTCCTATACATTCTCATAAAATATTTTAAAAAGTAGCTTTTCATTTGTATAAATTAGGTCTTTAATCTGTCTAAAATATTTTTGGGTTGTGGTATGAAGTAAGAAAACAATTTGAACTTTTTTCCATAGGGATAGCCAGCTATTCTAACACCATTATTACCAAGGCCATTCTGTCTCTACT
>NW_012135192.1:2484299-2490756 GCF_000956105.1 Propithecus coquereli | reverse complement strand
TAATATGCTATATATAAAACATGGAATTTATAATTTTTAGCATCTTTTAATTACACAAAGTCACAATTAAAGGATTCTAAAGACTTATAAATTCCATATCATTTACATTCCAGTGTACAAATTGTAAATTCTATATTTATACACATAAATTGTGTATAATAATACACCATGCTGATTTTTCGATTGTTAAATTATCTTTCTATTCTGAGATAAGCCTGACTAGATTGCTAGGAATTATTAAATACATAGTTGAATATAGTTTGCTAATATTTTCAGGATTTTTGTTAACACTTTAGCGTGCATTTATCTATATTTTAAGTAATACTGGACTTTCATTTGCCTTATTTTTACTGTCTTTTTCTATTATTTGATATCAAAGTTACAATAGCTTAATTAAAAGAATTGGGTGTTTCTTCACTTTTAGTACTTTGGGTAGCAGTTTGTATAAATCAGGAATTGTGTCTTTCTTAAATGTGAGTCTCTCCTGTAAAACTACCTATCTGCATTTCATTCATTTGTTAACTACGATTTTCAAACTGTTGCTTAATTTCCACCTATTAAAGAAATTCATCTGAATTATATACTTATCCCTGAACCATATGATAATCTAGGTTTTCTTGAAAATTGTCCATTTAATCTGATTTTTCAAATAAATTGCCTGTATTTGGTCCACTTATTGTGGTTTTCAAACCTATATTTTATTGTTAGTTATTACCCCTATTTTTCTCTTAAGATTTACTTATGCCTTGTCTCTTTTTACCTTGAACCATCTTGCCAAAATTATGCTTAATTTGTATCTTTTCAGAAAAATAGATGGTGTTTTTGTTTTTTCTTATCATTATATTTATTTCTGTTTCTGTTATTACCTTATTATCCACCTCTGCTCTGCATTCTTTGGACTTTCTTCATTCTTCTTTGTTACATTTGTTGTTGTTGTTGTTAAAATAGGTGTCCATTCACAATGGTTAACTATTAAACAGCACTAAAAAAAAGTATAAAGTGAAAAATTCTCTCCTGCTCTTACTCCCATCTGCTCAATTTCCATGGAGAGATTTTATGGAATCAAAATTATGCACACACGCAATTATTGCTCTACTTTCGTTACTTAATATCGTATATAATTTAGAAATCTACCTACATCACTACATTAAGAGATTTTATGTTTTTTTTTAAAAAAAATCTGGTTAGTATTTGATTGTATAGCTAGATAATTATTTAATCATTGCCCTTTGATGGATATTGATGTAGCTTCCAGACTTTTATTATTACAAACTCTGATGCAATGGTAATAGTTTACTGCATTTGACCAATCTTTCTTTACATATATTTTTGCTGGATCATTTGGCAATAAATTACATACATCATGATACCTTACCCACATATATTTTACATGCATCTCTGAAGAATAATGATATTCTCCTACGAAATAATAATTTTATCATGCCTAAGAAAATTAATAATTTCATGAATAATCCAAAATACAATTCTTATTCATATTTTCTCAATTATTCCAAATATATATTTCATATATTTCATATATATTTTAAACCAGGAGTCAAATCAAGTTTCACAAACTGCATTAGGTTGCTGTGTATCTTTAGTTTCTTCTATTCTAAAATAGTCTTCCCTTTTGTCTTTCATTACTTTGAGCTTTTTGAATATTACAGGCCAGTTCTTGAATAGATTTTCTCATATTCTGGATTTTTCTGGTTGTTTCCTCATCACTGGATTCAGATTAAACATTTTTGGCAATGACTTTACTTAGTTGATATTGGGTTATTAATATTGATTATGACAACAGGCACTATTGATATGATGTTCACTTTGGTCACTTAATTAAGGTAGCAACAATTAGATCTCCTTGCTGTAAAGATACATTTTTCTCTTTAAAATTTATAAGTAATCTCTGGACAATTAATTCAGAAACATATGAATATTCTGTTTTTGAACAATGTTTCACCTAGTGGTTTTGAAGCTCATTATGATCTTTGTGTGAATCAACTATTGCAATGAATTGCAAAATTATTGATTTTCTAATTCTTTCATTCCCTTTACATCTATTGGCTGTGATTCTTTAAAGAATGCTCTTGTTATTCTCCTTTCTCTTCTAATTAAACTATACTCATCATTTTAAAAAATGTGTTATAATCCATTGAAATCATTGTCTTTTTTGATGCTCAAATTATGCCAAGTTTGCCCAATAGCTACTACTTCAAAAAACTTCCCTTTTTTTAAATTTCCAATTAAAATTTATTTTTTATATTTAATATGTATCAAAGTTGGCAATATATTTATGTTTTTTATTACTTTTATTAACTTTATTCCTAAGTATTTTAAGTTTTTAAATGGTATTCAAACAATATATATATATATTTTTAATTTAGGGTGTTATGAAGATACAAACATTATGGTTACACTTTATGTCTGTGCCTCACCCAAGTGGGGGTTAGAGGCATGCGCTTCCCCCCTACAATGCTATCTGTGTCCTTTAGTTGCAGGTTTACCCCCCCATCCCCCAATCCCATGTGATCACCCTAGTGTTGATCAGTTAGTACCAATTTGATGGAGAATACAAGTGGAGCCCATTCTTCCGATCTGGTGGTGCCTCACTTTGGATAATGGGCTTAAGTTTAATCCAGGAAAGTATAAGAGGTTCTAGATCACTGTCGTTTCTTATGATTGAGTAATATTCCATTGTATACATATACCAAATTTTAATAATCCACTCATGAATTGACGGGCACTTGGGTTGTTTCCATATCCTTCCAATAGTGAATTGTGCTGCCATAAACATTTGGGTGCAGATGTCTTTATCATAGAATGTTTTTTGCTCTTTTGGGCAGATGCCTAATAGTGCTATTGCTGGATCGAATGGTATTTCTATTTTTAGATCTTTGACGTATCTCCAAATTCTTTTCCACAGAGGTTGCACTAATTTGCAGTCCCACCAGCAGTGTAAGAGTGTTCCTGTCTCTCCACATCCTCGCCAGAATTTGTTGTTTTGGGATTTTTTGATAGAGGCCAATCTCACTGAGGTTAGGTGATATCTCATTGTGGTTTTGATTTGCATTTCTCTAATGATTAGAGATGTTGAGCATTTTTTTATATGTTTGCTGGCCATTATTCTGTCTTCTTTTGAAAAGTTTCTGTTCATTTCCTCTGCCCATTTGTTGATGGGGTTGTTTGATTTTTTCTTGTTGATTTTTTTGAGTTCTAGATAGATTCTGGTTATCAGCCCTTTATCAGATGTGTAGAGAGCAAATATTTTCTTCCATTCTGTGGGCTGTCTATTCTCTCTAATGATAGTTTCCTTGGCAGTGCAGAAGCTTTTTAATTTGATCAGATCCCATTTATTTATTTTTGTTGCTGTGGTGATTGCCCATACTACCTAAAGTGATATACAGAATTAATGCAATCTCTATCAAAATCCCATCATCATTCTTTACAGATCTGGGAAAAAATAATTCTACTCTTTGTATAGAACCAGAAAAGATCTCGTATAGCCAAAGCAATCTTAAGTAAAAAGAACAAACTGGGAGGTATCAGTCTACCAGACTTTAAGCTGTACTACCAGGCTATAATAACTAAAACAGCATCGTACTGGCACAAGAACAGAGACATTGACCTCTGGAAGAGGACTGAGAATCCAGAGATGAAACCATCTGCATATGGTAATCTAATTTTTGACAAAGCTGACAAAAATATACACTGGGGAAAAGAATCTCTTTTCAATAAATGATGCTGAGAAAACTGGATAGCTGTATGCAGAAGAATGACACTAGATCCCCACCTCTCACCTCTCACCTCTCACAAAAATCAATTCAAGATGGATAACAGACTTAAACCTAAGGCATGAAACCTAAGAATTCTAAAAGAAGATGTTGGGAAGACCCTTTCACACATCGGCCTGGGCAAGGAATTCTTGAAGAAGAACCCCAAAGTAATCACTGCAGCAACAAAAGCTTCCCTTTTTGACCAGCTTCATGTGTTATTGAGCACATCCTTGATTTATGGAACTGCATTTTTCTCAATATGAGTAAGATTGAACATCTTTGCATATGTATAAAAGCCACATGTATTTCTTTTATTGTGAAGAGTTTATTAATGTCATTTGCTCATTTTTTACTGGATTCCTTGTCTTTTTTCTATTGACTTCTATGAAATTGTTAAATTTAAAGTGACTAGAGCTTTGGCTATGATATCAAATATACTACATTTTTTGTGATTTATTTTACTTTTTGACATTATAAATTTTTTTTTGCCAGAAGGGTCTAAAGAAATTTATCTCATTAAAGTTATCATTTTTTTCATGGCTTGTGGAGTTTGTATCAGTTAGATAAACCTGCATTCCAGATTCTAAGGAAATTCTACCATGTTTCACTATAGGACTTTTATAATTTCATTTTTACCTTTATACCTTTGATTAATTATGGTTTTATTCCTGTTGTATGATGTATTGATTTGATGTTAAATTGATTTGATGTTATTTTTTTCCTAAAAGTTTATCCAGGTTTCTCAACATCATTATTAAACCGTTCGTATTTTTCTCTCTGATTTGAGATGATACTTTTATGATTTGGTAAAATCATGAATTTATTTGAGTCAATTTCTGGGTTTTATATTCTGTTTTATTACCCTGTTTTTAATATACCTTCACCATTAAGTTTTAATTACTGAAGAATTATAGTATATTTTGGTATCCTAACATTTCTTCAATGTTTTAACATAAAAATAATATTTTCATATAACTGTAAAATTAATTTTTCTACTTTGAAAACATTCTTGGCATTTTCATTTGTTATTAAGTTTCCATTTATAAATTAACTTAGGAAATTGACAGTTTATGATATTATTTCTGTCCAAGATCATGACATATCTTTCTATTTGGTCAAGCTGATTTTTAAAAATACACATTTTACAAATTTTTTGTTCTACTTGTAGCTCTTTGAGGTATCTCTCCATATTGCTTTCCACAGAGGTTGTACTAGTTTGCAGTCCCACCAGCAGTGTATGAGTGTTCCTATCTCTCCAGCAAAGGCAACACACGTAACCTAAACATCTGTACCCCCGTAATATGCTGAAATAAAAAAAATTTAAAAAAAAAGAAAGAATTCTTGTTAATTTTTTTCTTGGATTTTAAATGCTTTGTTGCTGTTGTAAATGTCATGATGTCTTTCATTATTTCATTTAACTTACTGTTTGTATATATAAAATGTACTGATTTTGTATATTTATTTATTTTTAACTATTACCTTAAATAGTCATTGTAGTCGAGATTTTTTTGGTGGTGGTTGATGAACATTTTATTTTTTCCAGATGATTAATCATAAAACAATGAGGTCTTGTGTTCAATTTTTCATTTTTTCATGCTTAAGTTCTTTTCTTATCTAATTACAGTAACTAGTTAACACATAATGTTATTTATTTATTTTTAATTTTTTTTTATTTCAGCATATTACAGGGGAAAAATGTTGAGGTTACATATATTGCCTTTGCCCCACCCGAGGCAGAGCTTCAAGCGTGTCCATCCCCCAGACGGTCCCCTCCTCCCCAACCCCTATCTGCCTGACACCGGCTGAATGTTATTCCTATGTGAATGCACATGTAATGTTAAATGACAGAGGTGACAATAGATTTTTTTATCTTGTTCCTGAAATTATGAGGAGTACTTCTAGTGTTCCCAAATACCAGAGACTACACTAGGCAGTGTATCCCTTTCCCATTGTATCCTATCCCAGTTCGCCCCAGGTGAAAGTCTTAGTATTTACAATAAAACAGCCTGACAGGAGCTATCGATACTCTGCTTATCACTAGTGATGGGGTCCTTACTGCTACTCAGCAGGCGAGATACCTTTCTTAGAGTCTGTGCTTTAGACTGCTTTCAATATCAGGTTCTTAATTCAGGTTGTCTAGAAAAAGACCATGGAAGGAGGAATTATGCGCAAGCGATTTTCTAAGGAGACGCTTCCGTGAGTACTAGTTAGGGCGTGCAGGAAGCAGTACAGGGAGGGGAAAGAAGAAAAGGAAAGGTACAATTTTAGGTAAACTCTCAGCCTGATCCTGCAAGAAGAACTCTGGAGGGTAAATTATGCCTTAGAGTTTGTCTCAACTTAAGGCAAATATGTTGAATGTTCATATTCTCAAATCAGGGAGTGGTTAGCTAACTCATGATGGATGTAAACTCCGAGGCATTGCCTTTCTCTCCTCCCATGGGAAAAGTGACTTCATTAGTCCAAGGGGAGTCCTCTGAGGAGAGTCAAAATCATCATCTTTCATAGTAGAAAGATGTTTTTGATTTTTAATGCAAAAACACAAGCTAGGTATTGAATATTCAGAAATAAGAAAAGTGATATGAGGAAATCGAGATAGAACATCAGTAGTCGAATATAATTTATAATATTTTTTCTTATTGATTTCATAAATATTGAGAGAGGTTTATTAAATTTCTCAACAATTG
>NW_012135192.1:2478857-2481289 GCF_000956105.1 Propithecus coquereli | reverse complement strand
TTCTCATACCACAGAGTCATTTTGCTAGTTTTTAAACTTTATGTAAATGGAATCATACTGTATATACTTTTTGTGTCTGTCTTCTAACATTATGTGAGACTCACCTATATTATTTTATATTGCTGTCGTTCATTCTTTTTTATTGCATTGCAGTATTTCACTGCATAAATACAACAACACATCTATCTATTCTAGTGTTTATTGACACCTGGGTTATTTTCAAATGAATATAGGTACTATGAATATTCTCATCCCTGTTTTTTGGTACATGGATGTCCTGCATTTTTATTGGGCACATTCCCAGAAGTTGGATTTCTTGGTCAAAGGGTATGTGTCTGTTTAACTTTAATAGATATAACCAAACAGCTTTCCACAATGGATGCCCCAGTTTACACTCCCAGCAGCAGAATCAGAGGTCTAGTTACTCCACATTGTCACCACTACTGGTACCATCAGCCTTTCTCATGTGAGCCACTCTGAGTGGGAACTAATATTTCATTGTGATTTTAGTTTTAATTGCTCTAATGACTAATACCGTTGAGCAGTTTTTCACAAATAAATTGGGTATTTTCTTGAGTGTTTCTTCAAATTTGTTGGCCATTTTCTATGGGGTTGTGTTTTTCTTATTGATTTAATAGGAATTTAATATTTATTCTGGATATGAGACCCTTGCAAATTGCAAACATCTTTTCCTATTCTCTTATTAACTCCCATTCTGATATCTATTAATATCTTTTGATAAACTGAAATTCTTAATTTTAATGTATTCCATTATAGCTTGCTTTCTCTTTTTTTTTACATTAGCACTTTGTGTGTCCCTTTTAAGAAATCCCTGCTAACATCAAATTCAGGAACATGTTCTGTGTTTCTTATAGATCAGCACTGGCCATTAGAAATAAAGTGTAAGCCACGAATTTGAGCCACAGATGTAATTTTAATTTTTAGCTACATTAAAAATAAAATAAGACAGATAAAATTAATATGAATAATAAACATTATTAAGCATTTTTTGTTCTTGTTTTTAAAACTAAGATTTCAAATTCTAACCACATTTCAAGAGCTGATAAACACATGTGTCCAATGGCTGTCATCTTGGGCAACCCAGTTCTAGAAACTTTAATAATGTGCCATTCACATTTAGCTTCACCATCCATGTATAATTGATTTTTGTGTGTGGTATTAGGTAGCAAACCCAGCAAGGAAATTATGTAGCTTATAGCATCAAAGGAAGATCTTCAGGATCCAGAGCCAAACTGGGTGTCTCAGGAACTAAAACAGGGCTTGATGATAGTAGGACTGCCTAAATATCTCTCGTCTATGAATAGTCTCTCTTATTCCGTGAGGATTTTCACAACATGGCAAAGGACATAGCTGCAAATTCTGAGGTCACATCTTTAGAACCTCCAACAGATGAGAAAAGATAATTCTAATTCTGGTTAGAAATACCCCAGCTCAAGTCACATTCCAATACTCTGCAGCCACAGAAATGATTTTTTGGATTATATGCCTGAATTTATACTTATGGGATAGAAAGTGTTACCAGAAAATAGTAGCTACCACAATGTATCATGTCTGTTTCTTCCATGAGATGCTTTTAGGGAGATGGGACTATTTTTTGTGCACAGTAAGCACAAAATAAATATTTGCAAATAGCACTGCAATGATCTCTTAATTTGACAGGAATGCTTAAAATAAGGCCTAAAGGCAGGAGGAAGAATACAAACTCATTTGCTTTGAACTCATTTTTATGATACACATATATTTGAAGACCATCCAGATTCTTAGTTTACAAGTTTAGGACTGGCAATTATAAATCTGTTAACCTTGAAAGTAATTCAACATTTTCTTTATAACCTGCATTTTCTACAAATTTCTGGATGGTTAAAGGAGGTGTACCGGTGTCTTGGGTAGTTATGTGCAGCTTTGCAGAAATTTTGAGTGTGACTCTCTCTTACATGATGGTACAATCATTTGGGCTAACATCAGCAACTTTTCTTCACAATTTTTTTTTTAAATACTGCAAAGGAGGAGAATGTTATTTAATATTGAAAGAACATTTTTCCTTCTTTATAATTTATCTAACATCCTATCTCAGTGGGGTTTTAGGCTCAACTTATTAGTTCAGTCATTTATAACAAAATCTAAAATTGAAGTGTGGAGCTGTGTTAATTAAAAACAGAAAGTTGTTCCCTGAGGTTCCCAGGGTTCTAACTCATATTTCTTCAGAGCTAATGTTTTCCTCTTTTTGGGAAACAAAGACTTCTCCTCTCCCCCTTATATTCATTAATCAGAAGAGTTGTGTGAGTGGAAGGATACGTAGGAGGAAGAGAATTGGGAGGAAGAGAATCTTTCTTTAGCTTCCTTCTTTGGGATTTTCGACAAGATTGAATGAGGAAAATGACCCATTTTTATTTTTTGAACAACATAACAGC
>NW_012135192.1:2477037-2478807 GCF_000956105.1 Propithecus coquereli | reverse complement strand
TACTTGGTTTAATTTTAATTTTTAGTTTCATTTTTATTAAGAACAAGAACAGAGTTTGAAAATTCAAGTTATTCTACAATAACCTGAACAGATGTCCTTGTTTTTTAATAACCCTCTCCATCCCTCCAGAACTGATTTTTTCTTTTTTGCTCGCTGGAGGCAACTTTACTCTCATTTTTCTCCTGTTCTTTGCCTCCATACCTCTAAACAATATGCTTGTATTGTTATTTTATAGTTCTAGTTTTGCATGCTATATATCAGCGGTCCCCAACATTTTTGGCTTCAGGGACCAGTTTCATGGAAGACAACTTTTCCAAGGATGATTCAAGCACATTACATTTATTGTACAGTCAAACCTCTCTGCTATGATAATCTGTATTTGCAGCCGCTCCCCAGCACTAGCATCACCACCTCAGCTCCACCTCAGATCATCAGGCATTAGATTCTCATAAGGAGAGCACAACCTAGATCCCCCACATGTGCAGTTTACAGTAGGGTTCATGCTCCTATGGGAATCTAATGCTGTCACTGATCTGACAGGAGGCAGGGCTCAGGCAGTGATGGGAGTGATGAGGAATGGCTGTAAATACATTTGAAGCTTCGCTTCGCTTGCTAACCCACCACTCACTTCCTGCTATGTGGCCCGACTCCTAACAGGACACTGACCTGTACCAGTCCATGGGCTGGGGGTTGGGGACCACAGCTATATATCAACTTTCTACTATGAAAGGTGATGATTTTGCTCTCTTACTACTCCTCCCTGCCCCCAATTTAGTTCTTTCTCTTTCCCAATAGAGCTATACAATAGTGTTGTTTATATTTTTGAGTTAATAATTATGAAATATATTTAATACTTACTACTTTGTACCAGATAATGGGCTAGGCATTTCAAGATGCAGAAATAAAAATGCAATACTAGATCAGAGAGCTCACAATCTAATGAGGGACAGAGAAAATTAATAGAACTAACTCTGCAATGTAATTATTATTGTGATAGAATTTAGTACAGTACGTGAAAGAATGTAGCATGTAGATGTTAGAGGAATAGAATTTCAGGCAGAGGCAATAGCAATTTCAAATGCCCAGAGTTTGGAGATTGCCTATCTTGTAGGAATAGCAAGCAAGGAATATGCAAGGAAAGCTACTAGTAAGAGAGAAAATCAAAGTGAAAATGGGTTGTCAATTCCTGGATATTCTCTTAAGCCAGATAAGCAAACTTTTTCTGTAAAGAGACAAATAGTAAACATTTTCCACTTTATGGGCCTTTCAGTCTCCTTTGCAGCTACTCAACTCTGCTGTTGTAGTGTGAAAGCAGCCATAAACAATATATAAATGAGTGGGCATGGCTGTGTTCTAATAAAACTTTATTTACAAAATCTCCTGTCATTAGCCATTGCAATGACTTCATATTGCCTTATGCTATTTGCAATCAAGATATTACTAGACAAAGAGTTGGCAAGGTACACAAAAGCTAAGAATGATTTTTATATTTTTAAAGTACTGTAGTGTGTGCGCACACACACACACACAGAGACCTATACACGAAGAACATGAACAGGCACCATGTGTGGCCAAAAGCCTAAAATATATATTACCTGGCCTTTTACAGGAAATGTTTGCCAACTTCTGCACTAGACTCACAAAAACGAATTGGGCAGTTTTTCCTCGTTTTTCTTTCTCCAAGAAGTTATTTCATAAAAATTTGATAGGGCTTACTATAAAACAAATGAATCCTAGTTTTGTTTTTGATTCAAGAATATCCTTGATCAT
>NW_012135192.1:2471641-2473167 GCF_000956105.1 Propithecus coquereli | reverse complement strand
TATGCAAATGAATGTGTCTTCTACTTAGTTCAGAAAATCACCTAGTACTGATGAGAATCAGAAAATGACTATTTTCTAGAGTCATTGTGATTTTTAAGTTTGTCACACTCAGATGGTGATTTTAAATACCGGTTCATTATGAGTAGTAAGAAATAATTGTATCTTTTAACTTTGAGTAAGCTCACAGTTGTGTGACAGCACTTATACAAAGTTCTAGCTTTGTAAATATTAGATTTGACTGTTGCTAAGTAACTCACAATAAAAAAAAATAAAACTAAGCACGATACAAATCATGAAATCTAAATTTTGTTGTTATAAGCCATGCAGCTTTGGGGTACATTCTGATAACAAAACAGTTGCGTGTAAAATGTTTCATACATGAGTTAAAAAAGAAACTCCTTAAAATGAAGTAATCATTTCCCGTTTCATTTTTCATTTTCTTTTTGCTTGAAGAGCTTTTGTCTCTCACTAGGAGTTGCTTTAACTCTCTGGGATGGTCTGTTCCGAATTTACTACTTCTGGATTGGTTAAGACCTCTTTAAAGTGTGTGCTTTGTTCTCCGAAAAGCTTAGGTCAGTTGAGCAACATGCTGCTACTGTTTGAAAAAAAAAAGGCTGAGTAATGCTGAAGCCTTCTCATGTGGCTGATGCAAACCTGGAGAATTTGCATCATCATTTAGCTGTAGTAAGTTGGTGTGACAGGCAGGAGCTTAAATACAAGCCCACGAGGAAGCTGAGCTGGTCTGTAATGACAGGGCGGCAGCAGCAGCAGCAGCGGCAGCAACGTTGGTAGGACGAGGAGGTGGAGAACTGAGGGCACCATGAATACACAGGTGTTTCTAAGTAGTAATTAGATAGCTGAGAAGGATAAAATACACCTTTGAGTTTTTACCTGTAAACGCAATAGCGCTGAGGGAGACAGTCTGAAAGCAAAGAGGAAGACATCGATCAGTCACACCAAGAGACACCGAAGTTGAAAGTTTGAGTTTGTTTTTTTTCCCCCCTCTGTTTTATTTTCCCCTGTGTGCCACTACTATGGTCAGAAAGCCTGTCGTATCCACCATCTCCAAAGGAGGTTACCTGCAGGGGAATGTTAATGGGAGGCTGCCTTCCCTGGGCAGCAAAGAGCCACCGGGACAGGAGAAAGTGGTGCTTAAGAAGAAAATCACTTTACTGAGGGGAATCTCCATCATCATTGGCACCATCATCGGAGCAGGGATCTTCATCTCTCCTAAGGGCGTGCTCCAGAACACAGGCAGCGTGGGCATGTCTCTGATCATCTGGACGGTCTGTGGGGTCCTGTCGCTATTTGGTAAGTGCAACTTTTTCTCTGGGGGGTGTGGCTGTGGGGCTGGGAAGTTTGCTCTCTGGGAAAGCAAAAGATAATTTTTGGGGAGTCAATGAAGGACAAAGGCTACACCAAAATTTTTTTTTATTATTTATTTTTGTTTAGGTATGTGAACTGCCCCCACACAGCATCCACTGTTGATGTGATCCTAAATTCCCTCAAATTGCTTCCTGCAGGCT
>NW_012135192.1:2466593-2469515 GCF_000956105.1 Propithecus coquereli | reverse complement strand
ATTTAAACCTAGGGCAACCATCCTGGAGTTTCAGCAAAGCATACACAGGTCTAGGTATTGATTCTCTAACAATAAATTCTGAGGTACTTAAGACTCTTTCCAATAAAATTTTATGTTGTGTGCTTTTCTGGACAGCCTACCAACATGGCGACTGTTTCCCCATAGAGGGTGAATTGCAGCTGGTTATAATTGATTCTAAAAAGTATATCAGCATCCCCCCAATATCAGTCTGCAAACTAGTTACTTCATAATCATCTGCGGGAATTTTAAAATAATAGAGATTCTTGAATTTGTCTTTTAGAGATTCTATACTTTCTTGATTGGAGAGTAGGTCTTGGATATGGTCTTAGAGTCTGTTTTTCGTTTTGATGGCTTTTGAATTAAAAATTATTCCCAGGTGACTCTGATGTAATGCTAGGTTCAGGAATCAGATAAGTGATACTAAGATTTCACTGAATATTCAAATGATATTTATATTGGACAGTTCTTTCTGAGGCATTACTGATTAGTAATAGTTTTCCATATTCCTATTTTCCAAGGTAGCTTGGGAAAAAATTATGCGTTCCATTTGAGCACTTAGCAATACAAATGGAACTTTTCACATAATGACAAGATATATTTTTTATTTTCTTGATAACTAATTGCTCAAATTAGTAAGTATAGCTATGTTTCGTGCAGTGAGTGCCCTGTCTTAGGCCCAGTACTGTCCCTGGTACACATTGCCACATTTATACACACAACTCCCTTATGAGGTGAAAATTGAGATCTCCATTTTACAGGGAATAAAACTGAGGTTTTAGGGGGTTATATAACTTGTCCAATTCCATGTAAATTGAATTGCTAAATGTCAAAAGTTTCATTTATACTTAATTTGATCTAATGTACACAAATATAAATTATAGCATCTTTTTAAAAAGTATGTTCTTTCAACCACCCAGAGTGTCCACCTCAAAATCATCCAAAAAAAAACCTTTTTTAGAAAGAGCGCATCTGAGTCAGAATTCGTTTTGTTGAAAAAATACATCCTACAAATTAAATGAAGTCTTTCAAGGCACAGAGTCCATACTTTTGTGAAGAGCAGATAAACCTTATTTATCTTGATTTGCCACAGAAATATCATTTATTAAAAGGGTTCTCAATATAATGAAGTCAATTTGGGATAATCCCTTGTCTTGGTGTGAGGTTGTGTTCCTCCAAAAATAGGTCATTGCTACTGGCATCTGTCTTCTCTTTTTCTCCTATTTCTAGGTTTTCAACTCAAAATTCTGAAACATAAGATTGTTTTAGAAGTTTATCTTTATCATTTCAAGTAAAATTACATTGCTCAAATAGAGTAAACTAGGTCTCAAATGTGAGGAAGTTAGAAGAGGAACTTGGTGGGTCTTAGCAATTAGATGATGGTTATTGGTCTTGAAATAAGGATGCCATTCAGACCAAAGGAGGTAGTTATGTCTCATGCAACATCAACATTGTTGTGTCAATTCTGATGCTGGGTGGCTTCATAATATGTTAAATTTGTACCATTTTTACCTTTTTGTTGTAAATATTACACAGGAGCCTTGTCTTATGCTGAATTGGGAACAAGTATAAAGAAATCTGGTGGTCATTATGCGTATATTCTGGAAGTCTTTGGTCCATTGCCAGCTTTTGTACGAGTCTGGGTGGAACTGCTCATAATACGGTAAGAGTATAGATAGAAAAAAAATTAAGGAAAAATAAATCTATTCGTTACCTCATTCTTCTGAATCACGTGGATTATTTTAAACTAGTTGGAAATATGCATGTCATGTGACTATGTTAAAAACATGTCTACCTAGGACTTAAAACCTGTGACAAAATACTTTTCTGGATTAACATGTTTAATGCAGTTTTGTCACTGAAAAGTGGTTCACCAGCAATGCCAAACTTTTAAAGTACCTGCTTTCTTCAATCTTCAGTTACTCTCTTTGACATTTCTAGGAAAGATGTTTGCTTGAAAGGAAACATCAAAATTCACCTTGATAAATACTACCTTTAGACTAACCAGACAAAATTAAATAGTGTGCTAGGAATTGGAGTTTTCTCTTATTGTAGACTGTACCAGTAAGTTATTTAACTTTACTCAGTTTTTGTGACTAAGCAACTTTTGTGCCTAACAATTTAGCATGTTATCAAGTCTTGTACTTTATAAAAAATCAAGTTTACATGACATCAATGACTCACTTCCTCCCATTAAGCAAGTCAGGAACTACAGTTGCAAAAATCTTTTTTGATTTTATTGTTGTAAGAATGTATCCACCTTCCTGATTATGTTGGTTTAAAATCAAAACAAATAGTGCTAAGTCACTGTGAAAAGCAAATTCTTTCAACTTTGTGGGAAACTGATGATGTCATATGAGCGATTCAGAGTATCACCGTTCCTTAAGGCTAATTGCTTCCATAAGATATGACTTGCACATTCCAACTACAGAGTTTAATAGAATTAACTAGGGAAACTTATCAGACATACATAGCTGAGAGCACACATGAGCTTTTATCTGGTCATTTGTGGTTAAGCGGCAAACGCAGAGCTAATAAGTATTGGCTTCACAATAATCATGATTTTTTTGGAGTCTCTTTTAACAAAGACCTTCAAAGTAGTATATACTTCATTAAGTCTGTTCTCACTGTAAACAGTTCTGCATTATTTACATTTGTTATAATGAAATAATGATAAAGGAATATTTTGTTCATTTTTTAAAATCCCTCTACTGAGATATACTTTTGCTCCTTTTTGATTATCTGAATCTTATGTACCTTTCAAAGGTCAACTCAAATTCTATCTTTCCCACAGTTACTTTCCTGTTTGTTCTAATTTATATTATTTCTTTCATCTCTTAAGACTTTTGAAAAATACAGTCTCTGCTTCTTGACATTGAATGTAATTCTTGTGTTCTTACTTAA
>NW_012135192.1:2464156-2466543 GCF_000956105.1 Propithecus coquereli | reverse complement strand
GGTAGTTGTGCGTAGTTACGTATGTTTGGGGCATTCTGGCAGCAGGCACGCTGAATGAACACCTGGGAAGTCAAACCTGGCGTGGCCCATTAGGACACAGACCTGAGTGTTCAGCAGAAGTCTTACTGACTTTTATTAGCAAAACACTGAGTGTCAGTCTTTCCTATTTATTTTTTCTTTTAAGTCCATGTGCTTTTCAATTCCTAATATTCTTTCAAAAGTCCTTTGCACAGAAAGATGTAGGATGGCACATAACTCAATCCCTATCATGAGTGCCGCTATTGTAATGACCTAAGCATATTTCAAATTTTTTCAACCTCTCATTTCTTTTTAATACCTATAAACGTCTGCAGTGTAAGTTTTAAAACTTCAGTTGGGTGTTAGGCTCCTGGGCTTGCCCAGATCTGTTTTTGTCGTCTGTATTTCACTTGGTCTCTGGGGACAGAGATAATTTGTCCACCTGTTCACTGAATTAATCTGAGGAGAACTGGTAAAAGCATGATTATTAATTTTTCTTCAAAATTTATGTCCCTTCTATTGATTTGAGAATTAATAGTAAAGAGGTAATAAATGCCTCCTTCATGAGGTGGGCAAATTACTAGAAAGCTACCTGAGTTATTTGTAAAGATGACAAAAACAGGTGAATTGTCAAAAAAAATTAAATTTGATTTATGGTGTGAGGTAAATGTCTAAGATATATTTGCTCTTCTCTGGAAAATAGTGTGCTTTCATTTCAAAAGATACTAAACTTTAAAGTTACTAACTTTTTGTCCTAACCGTGGGACCAAGTACTAACTCTTGGTCCTGTGTAAAAATCCATTCATTCTTTCTACTCAGGTCTTATGATGCTTTAATTCATTGGTTTGGGCATTCATCCAGAGAACTCAAAGTTTCATTTTTAGAAAGAAGTTATTGTAAATAAAACTTGTTAAAGTCATACTGTAGAAATAGCTATAGAGGAATTATAGTGAGGTTTTTAGAAAGAGTTTGTAGTATTATTTATGTGAATAGCTTGTGCTTTAAAAATATTTAGTTACAATTGTGTCATTATTTCTTCAGTACTAGTCCCCATCCTTATAGAATAGTTTGGAGTTACATGATTATGAAAAACTGGTAGAACTCTTAGCTGTTATTAACATTAAAATGGTTCTGGCATAGGAATTTATAGGTAAACAAAGAGAAACCTAATTGTTGATCATCTTAAACGACTTTGAGCACCCTCAGCCTTTAAATCTTCCTACAGCATTTGGTATATTCAGAATGAATCAACATGTAATCAGAAAAAAACCACAACCAGTTTCCTAGACTTTGCATATCCATATGCATGCAGCTCCCACTATGTGATTTAATTTTTGCACACAATAAAAATTTATTCAGATGTCAAAAGATAGATTACTCTGGGTATTAAACTAGTTAAAGTGATGTTGACTTGTACTATAAAAATATGCTTATGAATAAGTATATCATCTTAAGCAAAAGCTCAAAAAAAGAAAAACAGAGAAAACAGCTGAGAGGACTAGCTAAAGTTACACTGGAGTTGGTATTCTTTGATTACTAATTGCAGGGAGTGTGCATATGTATTAACCTATTCATCTATTTGCATTGCATTTGTCACTTAAGTTACTAGGAGCTTTTTGATGGGCGTTCCTCCCTGACAGCAAGCAAAGCAAAATGTAATAAAAAGAAATCCTTTTTTTACTTTAAATTCTAGAACTCTGGGACCAAGTGTAAAGAATCTGTATATTTGGTTTACAATTTTTTTAAAGCCAGGGTCAATACATGGATTTTTATATCTTGTTTTGAACTTTTTTTTATCTGGGAAAAATGGCTATGAAGCTTGAGACTTTTAAATGAAAACCATTCCCCCAGAATTCCATTTAAACCTAGGGCAACCATCCTGGAGTTTCAGCAAAGCATACACAGGTCTAGGTATTGATTCTCTAACAATAAATTCTGAGGTACTTAAGACTCTTTCCAATAAAATTTTATGTTGTGTGCTTTTCTGGACAGCCTACCAACATGGCGACTGTTTCCCCATAGAGGGTGAATTGCAGCTGGTTATAATTGATTCTAAAAAGTATATCAGCATCCCCCCAATATCAGTCTGCAAACTAGTTACTTCATAATCATCTGCGGGAATTTTAAAATAATAGAGATTCTTGAATTTGTCTTTTAGAGATTCTATACTTTCTTGATTGGAGAGTAGGTCTTGGATATGGTCTTAGAGTCTGTTTTTCGTTTTGATGGCTTTTGAATTAAAAATTATTCCCAGGTGACTCTGATGTAATGCTAGGTTCAGGAATCAGATAAGTGATACTAAGATTTCACTGAATATTCAAATGATATTTATATTGGACAGTTCTTTCTGAGGCATTACTGATTAGTAA
>NW_012135192.1:2441991-2461651 GCF_000956105.1 Propithecus coquereli | reverse complement strand
TGTGTAATGTAGATATTAAAGTCTCTTTGAATAAGTGATTGAAAGTTTAAGGTTATAATATTCTGAACACAACATAGTCAGCATTCAAATGAATGCACTACTTATTTCTAGTGCTAGGCTGTCGACTGGTGGGCCTGATATAGTCAGACTTGAATGCATCTTCAGCCATGTATTAGCTGTGTAATGTTGGTTCATTGCTTGGCATTATGATGAGCATGGTCATTCTACCTAAGTATATCTCATATCTTGCAGTAGCAGAGATATGGTATTCATTCATTAGTTTATTTATTCCACAAACTATTACTGAATGGTAAATGGCAAGATGAAGAGATCTGAAGTGGAATGAGCCACAATTCCTGCACCCAAATAGCTGATAATCAAATGTTGCTTTAATTTCAAGAGAACTGTTTCATGGTGGGTGTGTGTGGGGCTGTGTGTGTGTGGGGGGGTGTGTATATGTGTATGTGTATTGACAGAGGAAATTACCTAGATGTATTCTAGAAGCTTTTTTCTTTTTTTTTCTTGTTTTGGCAGGCTGCCCACGGTATTATAGAAGCTTTTTAAATGTGTTTATATGTCTCTTTGTTATAATGGATTCATATTGCTGGGTTGGTCTTTCAAATAGGCAGAATAACAAATGACTTGAGCAGGGACAAGATGTCTAAGTAATCAAACATACTTCTTTTATTACTAATACCCATGGTACCTAAATACTTCCCATTAAAATTATACCTTCAGATTGAGTCTGTATTACCAGAATAATCTGTAAAACACAGATTTCAAGGAAACAAGTATCATCCTTCAGTACATAACAGGGGTCATTAAATTGAATTCACTCATTCATTATATTTTCAATATACATTGGGTTTCTAGTATATGATAAACACTGTACTGAACACTGGAAATAAAATCGTGATTAAGATAAACACAGTCTTATGGAGCTTGGGGTCCAGTGGGGGGAAATAGTTATCAATCTGGAAAACGTGTAAGTGAATATAAAAGTGCTACTGTGTTGAGTGTTTGGAAGGGAAGCCATTGGCTTCAGTAAGAGTGTACTCCAGGAAATCTGGCCCACTCAGAGGTTGGAGAAGCTTCCCTGGGCAAAGGAAGATTGAACCAAGATCTGAAGTATAAAAAAATAGACAATGAGTTGAAAAGTCTCCAGGCAAGAAAATTCAGATCCTTCTAGTGGAAGAAAGCCAACTGAAGAGGTAGAAAGGGCTTAGACGACGTGGAGTCTTAAATGTAATGTGAAGGATATTTATATATCCTGACCATGTTTTGAAAGCGCTAAAATGACATGATCAGATTATAATTTCCACATCAAAAATTGTATAAATGGTGGAGAACAGGAAAAATAGTTTTATTTGGAAGGAAGAGGAAAGGGTCTCTAGGAAAAGAAGAAAATCGAGAAATTTATGGTACTGTCCAGTACGACATGCTAAATAGAAATACTTTAAGGTAGAAAAAGGTTAGTGAAAATGCTATTTTTTTTCATGTGTTTAACCTAAATGTATATATTTTTTAGCCCTGCAGCTACTGCTGTGATATCCCTGGCATTTGGACGCTACATTCTGGAACCATTTTTTATTCAATGTGAAATTCCTGAACTTGCAATCAAGCTCATTACAGCTGTGGGCATAAGTGAGTATTGTAGGTATAAGTGTCAAAAAGAAAATAATAATACAAAAGTGATTGGAGACAAAGTTTCTTTAAACTTTTTGCACAGTGGGACCGCTCCACATACTGTCTTTTCTTTGCTTACAGTTCCAAATTTGTGTTGGAAGATAAAGAAAAGAATATACATTTGAAGTAGCCTCTGATATTACATTACATGCTAGTTTTGCATGGGTCAAAAGACAGAATGGTCTATGGGTCAAGGAGAAAGTTCCTCTTTGCTTTCTGAAGGTTTGCTGAAAAGTCAACTCACAAAAGGCAGATTAATTGGAGAAAAGCTATACAAAATTAATTTAATGTGTCTACGTAGAAGCCTTCAGAATGAAGACCCAAAGATACAGGGGAAATTATGCTTAGGCTCAACAAAGTATGGACAGCAGTATAAAAATACGATTAGATAAAAAGTATATGATCTTGTGCTAACATACTAAGTGAGAAACTCAGCAAGCCTTGTCTGTCTAGATTCTTCTTGGCCTTTCTCAGCATATATTCTTTTCTCCTGGGTCTGGGGCAGGACCCTCTCTGTAATGAGGGTCTTATGATCTACAGTCAAACAAGGTAGCCCAGATAAATTTTTTTGGCCATTTTTTTACACAGAAAAGCAGATGGAAAGTTAGAGTAATATTTTTAAGTTTTATGGCTGGCTTTGGGGGAAAAGGGACTCTGGTTTCTATGACCTGCCTTAGGGAAGAGGGAATCTAGTTTCCATGGCTAGCCTCAGGGGAGAATGAGACTGAGAGGCAGATGGGCAGGAGAAAGTCAGAGAAAAACTTTTGCTTCTGAGGCTTCATTTTGGGGTATTGTTTTCTGAGTGCCAAGAATAGCTAATTTTTAAAATAGGCAAACAAAACCCACCTCGTTAATAAAATATTGAGTGGATTGTACATAAAGGAGACTTTTAAAGATGAAAACCCAATTATTTTATGGATTATTAGAATTGGAAATTATTTTACCTCAGTCATACATTAAATTATAACTCATGTATCATGATGGAGTTATGTTTATGTGTTGGGTGTGTATCTCGTGTTCATACATTTTACAGTGTTAGCTAGCAGCTGTCACTTTCAGTGTTATAGTTTTAGCTGTGTGTTGTTGGTCATAAGAGTTTTCTTTCAAGATTTAATTATTAGTAGCATTTCTCAACCAGGAGATTTCTTTGTGGCCTCCAAATTAGGAAGTTGTTCATCTTTTATCAATGGGTGCAGATATTAGAAATTGAAAAAAAAAGAAAAGAAGAGAAAAAGAGGAACATATACCAAATTACACCAGTGATGAACCCAAATGTAACTCCAACTTCCTACAGGACTCCAGATACCAAATCCCTGACTGTTATGGGAAAGGACAACTTAATTCTAGATGCTATTCAAATCATTGTTTTAAGAATCAATATGATCATATTGGATTAAGTTTTAACTACTCAGAAATAGCTACACAGGAATAACTGAAATGCATACTCATGAAAGAATTTTTAGTTATGTATTGCTAAGGTATTTCAACAGAACAATGGAAAGAACAATGCGCATTTGACAATAGAGAGGCGAGGGGTAAGTTTTCAGAAAAGCATTAGGAATTACACATAAAAACATCTCTAGTGCTAGGTACATATATTTCTGGACTTAAATAGGTTCATTTTGGATTTCCTGCTTTATTCACCAAATGTATGCACAATTGTTCTGTGAAAGCTATGAAAACTCAAAGAAAAATACTCAAAGTTGACCTTTCTGGGTTCTGGAAAGGTACTGATGTACTTGATTCAATTTGCCTTTAACAAAACCTACAGATATGATACCTGGGGGCAAATCACTTAACATTTCTGTACCTTCCTATTCTTATCTGTAAATCATGCCAGTATTATAGGTCATTATAAGGATTAAATGATATTAAATGAGACAATATATGTAAATTGAAGCTGACTATAATTTATTTAGAACATAATACCAATGATAGCTATTTACACTTTTTGGAAAAACATCATTTGATGTTCCATGAGACTAGGAACCTATCCATTGCTGTATTTCTAGCCCCTCAAAAATCTCCTAGGATGTTGTTTGTGCACCATAATTATTCATTTACTGACTGGTTTTATGAGAAGAGGTCTAAGAATTTTTTCTATAGCAGAAAAGTTCATAGTTTGTTTACTTGTTGAACTTGGAGGCTTAGATAGCTTCAGTTTTCTCAAGTAGTAGGAGAATTTGCTCAGTGATGATGTTCAGATCTGGTGCCATGAATTTTTTTTTTTTTTTTTTTTTGAGACAGAGTCTCACTCTGTTGTCCGGGCTAGACTGAGTGCCGTGGCGTCATCCTAGCTCACAGCAACCTCAAACTCCTGGGCTCAAGCGATCCTACTGCCTCAGCCTCCCGAGTAGCTGGGACTACAGGCATGTGCCACCATGCCCGGCTAATTTTTCTATATATTTTTAGTTGTCCAATTAATTTCTTTCTATTTTTAGTAGAGACGGGGTCTCGCTCTTGCTCAGGCTGGTTTCGAACTCCTGAGCTCAAACAATCTGCCCGCCTCGGCCTCCCAGAGAGCTAGGATTACAGGCGTGAGCCACCGCTCCCAGCCTGGTGCCATGAATTTTTGTAGGATGAACCATTTTAGCATAGTGATTATAGTTCAGGCTCTGAAGGCAAAACCTGGAATTGAAACTTAGTTTCATAATTTCTTAGTAATATGATCTTGGACTAATTGTTAAAACTCTTTAAGCCTCGGTTTTATTTGTTGGTAAAATGCCCGTGAAAATATAATCTACCTTAAATGGGTGTAGAAAGATGAAATTAAGTCGGATTTTTAATGCCCTTAACAGAATGGCTTGGCCACAGAAAGTTCTTGATAACTATGGTGTTCCATAAGGGATTGGACTAACAGCCATTATTATATCCACCATATTCTTGCTTCTTGAATACCCGAGTTAGAACTATTAATATATTCACAACTATTACATTAAAAAATGAGAAGGGCAGAGGTAGCATTTTGGGGAGCTCTGTGAGTTAACAACAGAAGTTATTCATTAAAAGGTACAATCAGAAGACTTTAAGTAGATCCTATATAAAGATTTACAAATCCATAAATTTTGCCCACTTTGGACTTGAAATTAGATGGATTATAATCATATATTTTTTATAAGTCTAAATGTCTTCTTATTTATCTCAATTCTATTAAACATTTTAAAGGGAAAATTTGTATTTTAGAGGATTAAATGGAATACTGTTCAAACCAAACTCTAAAGCAACTATGGGAAAGGATAACTAAGCATGTTGGGTTTTATAAAACATCTGGAATACACCGGTCATGGAATAGTTACCAGATAGCCTGAGTAAATCTTAGATGAACCCAGACATTTCCTTCTATTTTTGCCACTAGTTATAACAGTTTATAAATTTTGATGTTCCTTTTGCAAGCCGGAGATTCTGAGAAGGAAATGTGTTTCATAGTCAGAAGCTCTGAAAAAGAAACCTGGATATTCTTATGACTCAGTGGTAGGAAATGTAAATCAATGGCCTAATTGGGAAAGTCAAACTGTCTTTAAGAAGAATTTAGCTTCCATGGAGCAAAGGGAGCAGATGGAGAGAGAGAAGGAGAAATTTACCTAGGGGCAAATTTCTCACATCCTGCACTCTTCAAAGTGAGTATAGGTGATTTTTCTACCTATTAGGGGTGGAAGGTTACTGAGATGTAGAAAATAGAGTTTAATTGTATGAATTGCTTCCCTGTAATCCTTGGGGAAGGAAACAGTTTGTGGTAGTGTGAAATCTCTAGTTAAGTGTAGAAAAAGCACAAACCTGAAGGGTCTTGTTAAATCATAGAACAGAATTTCAAATTTTGTGAAATGTTAACCAACCATTTGAGGGATGACAATGGGCTGAGGGTGGGGAGTTAACTAAATGCTGATTTAACCCCAGTTTTTAAAGTACTATACCTCATTTCTGTCAAATTAATAAAAACGAAAAGCTTTTGCTTATCCCAAACACTCTCCATTCTGGTAAACATGTCAGACTCATGAGAGTTTAGCTAGAAAATCTTATATATTCACATTTGGCTGCTCTCCTATACCCTGGTACTGACATTACTCACTTTTCCTTCTGTGGAAGCTCATGGATTTTCACTGCTCTTGTGGCTTCAATCAGAATAGAAGTATATTCAGTATTTAAAATATTTAGTCTGTTCTGTTCTCCTGAAACTCAAACCTGTATAAGGATACACTAGAATGGCAGACTATGATAATAAGATACTTTCCTTAAGATATGAGATCTAGTCCCAGATCAATCCCTTCCTTGCTGCTTTATTTTATACAGATAAGTTAAGAGCCCTATCCTACTTTCCAAGACTTGTAGGAGTAACTGGGAGAAACAAACAAAATAGCATTTGTGATTGCATTGTGAAAAAAAATTAGCCAGTTCTACAAATATATTTTAAATGTATATTTTCTTGGCACCACTAAATTACATGAAAGAAAATGCAATGCTATTTCTGTGTTAGCATTTCAAATATAGCACGTGAAGTGGCTCCATTTAAATCTTCTGAAGTCTGGCTATATCTACTCTTCTTCTACCATAACTACATTACCAAGACAACCAATTCTTAGGTAGATATGCATAGTATTAAAATATACAAGTTCTACAGAACAAGCATCATATTCTTTAGGAGGATGACAAATGTGGAATCAAAGTGTCTTGAAATTCCAGTTAGATACACAAAAACTTTGCAGAGAGGAAGAGCCATCATGAGTTCAAAAAAACTAGGTATACTAGTAAGATCATATACTAGTAAGATCTTTTTCTTCAGAATATTATGGCGGTACAAATGATTTGGTTACGTAAATTTCTTTTGTACTATGCCCATCTCCCAGATACTGTGCATTGTACCCGTTAAGTGTGAATTTTTACCTTTTCCCTCCTCCCCCTTCCCACCCGCTTGATTTCTGATGAATGTTATTTCCATATATGTCTTTTGAGCTACTTCCTCATTGTTATCTGGGCATTAATGGTAGAAATGTGAGCTCTGGAGTCAGATTACCTGGGCTCCAATCCTATCTTCACACTTAACTACCTATGTGAACAAGGTACCTACATGAGCAAGTTAAATAATATCTCAAGTCTCAGTTGCTTATCTGAAAAATAAGGCCAACAATAGGAACCATGTCATAGAAATATAAGGATTAAATAACATTATCCATGTAAAGTCTTTATACAATGTCTGCCATAAAATAATACTTTACATTTATGTGATGCTTACCATTTTTATTCCCAGTAGTGATATCCTAGATATTGATGATCTTCCTGCTTTTTAAAGGTGTTTAGTGCTACACACCCTTTCTAAACTTAATGCATCCAGGAAATGGATCTTAACAAAAAGACCAAGGGAACCCAGGCAGCCATTACAAAAAGCAGTGGAACAACTCACATCTCAACATGAAGCACACGTGTATAGCATCCATATATTTTACTGGTTTAGCATGAAGCAGTCAGAAGTCAGAATCCAAGAAGAATCTGAACCTGGGGAGAAAACCCAATATATCCAGACTCTGTAATCTCACTCTTCAAAACCAAAGGCAGACTTGAATTACACAGAGTGCGGAAAGAAATACTTGCCAGTCCTTAAATCACAGCTTCAGTCCTTAACATTCCCCTAAACATCCTCTTCAAATACAGCTCCCTTCAAATATGTATTTCTTATCTCCAGGATTTATAGATACAGCTTTCATTGCTGCTTTTCAGTTCTTAGGAAACTGCACTATAAATAAGTAAATAAAAACTATATACCCTGTATTTTTATTTTGGTAAAATTTAAGGCAAGTAAAAAAGTAAGCCCAAACTGATACAATTATTTCCTCTTGTGCAAAATTAGCAATTATAATTCAAAGGCAGTAAAGCTAGGACTGGAGAGCTGGCTCAGATTTCTTTGATTATTACAATGTGGGTATATTAAAAAAAAGTAGATATTATTTGTTTTGGGAAGTCAGAAAACTCTTGCATTTAGTGAATCCCAAATCTCTTTTTAATATTGTTGGATAAGCAACATATGTAGACTTAAATTTTGCTGAAAAGACACGTGATGAAGCAGCAGCTATAGACACTTGAGAGCTTCACTGTGCCTCTGTACTGGCTGCCTTCTTATTTGCTAAGCTGTACCTTGAGGGTCATGTAGGTGCATCTCAGAATTTCGTGTACCAAATAATGAGTGCGAGGTCTGGATGCTCAGATACAACAGGGTTTAGAGAAACCTTTGAGAGAAATCTGTCTTGTAAAGTTTTATTGAGGTATAATTAACATACAATAAAGCACACACTTAAAATGTACAATTTGATAAAGTATGATGTAGTACGGATATGCTTGTGAAACCACCACCACAATCCAGATATTGAATACATTAATCATCCCTTAAACTCTCACTGGGCCCTTTTCCAATCTCTTTCTCCTTCCTTCCCAATTCCCTCATCCCAGGCAACTACTGATCTTTCTGTCACTATAGTTTTTCTTTTCTAGAATTTTATTTGGAATCATAGAGCATGAACTCTTATTTGTCTGGCTTCTGGCTTATTTATCCAGCATAATTTTTTCAAGAATCATCCACATCATTGTTATATCTCAATAGTTCAATCCTTTTAATGTCTGAGTAGTATTCCATTATACAGGTATACCACAATTTGTCTATCCTTTCATATGTTAATGAACATTTGGGTTGTTTTCAGTTTTGAGCTACTAAAGCTAAAGCCACTGTTAATATTCAAGTGTAAGCCTTTGTAAGGCCACATGCTGACATTTCTCTTGGGTAAATACCTGGCAGTGGAATGTGTGGGTCACATGGTAGGTAGGTTTAACTTTTAGAGAAACTGCTAAAATCTTTCCAAAGTGGTTGTACCATTCTATGTTCCCACCAGAAGTGTATGTTGGCTCCACATTTTTGTCTATAATTGATACATTCAGTCTTTTTAAATTCAGACATTCCAATGGGTATGTAGTGATATCTCGTTGTATTTTTAATTTGTATTTCCCTCATGACAAATGATGCATCTTTTTATGTACTTATTTGTAATCTATATATCTTCTTTGATGAATTGTTTTTAAAAATATTTTGCACATGTTTTATTTAAAAACTTTTTGATATATAATAATTGTACATATTTATGGAGTGTGTGGGATGTTTTGATACATGCATAGAATGTATAATGATCAAATCAGCATAATTGGGATATCCATCACGTTTCCCACTTGTTTCTTTGTGTTGGGAACATTCTAAATCTTCTCTTCTAGCTATTTTGACAGCATTTTATTCTTTTTTTATGGCTAAGTACTATTCCATTGTACATATATATACCACATTTTCTTTATTAATTCATCTGCTAATGGGCACTTGAGTTGATTCCATATCTTGGCTTTTGTGCATAGTGCTGGAATGAACATGGGCATGCAGATATCTCTTTGATATATTGATTTCCTTTTTTTTGGATATATACACAGCAGTGAGATTGCTGGATTATATGGTAGATTTATTTTTAGTTTTTTGAGGAACCTCCATACTGTTTTCCATAGTGGCTGTACTAATTTACATTCCCACTAGCATCTTAACCAGAATTTTTATTTCAACTGAGGGGAAAGTAAAGTGAGATTGTTCATAAATATTCATAATATTTGATTGATTTTTTCTTCCATTTGACTAAGAAAACTTTACAAAATATAAAATAAAATCCCAAATACCTATTTGTTTTTCAATTTCAATAGGCATTGGGTATTTATATTCTTTGTGAAAGTAACAAACCCTCTTTTCTCTTTTTAAGTGTATAGATGGTTAGGGGTTCCAAAAATAAGAATGCCTCCCTCTCTCTCCTTCCTTGCTTTCTTCCTGAGTGCCTGCCTACCTCTTTTTTTTCTTTTTTTCTTTCTTTCTTTTTTCTTTTTCTCTCTTCCTCTCTACACCACAGCTCATTCCTATTGCAGAGTACTTTCAGAAATAGAGAATGCTGTGGGTTTTAGGAGCTCTATTTAAAGAAAACAGTGCTCTTTTGTTGCTGGTGGGAACACGAGACCAATTTTTTTCACTTTCATGCTAATGTTGAACCTCCTTAATTAAAAAAATAATCATTTTCATATGATGACTCATCACACAGTCATTTGCATAAAAAAGGAAAGGACTCACTGGATGATGAAGAGGGCAGAGGAATTACACTAAATTATTTTCAATATATAAGTGTCTTATATTGTAGAGACTTAATTTTATTTTTGTCATTTCTCTGATAAAATAATGCACCTTGCCACTGACAATGGACCTATTTATTCCTTCCTGTTTTCAGTTTCAAACATAGATAAAATATGCCCTCTTAGCTTCCCCTGTAGCTTATTCAGGGCTTTGGCCTTTCTGATCAGTCTCATCTGTACGCCTTTGAAATATTTCTTCATTAGTAACCCCCCATTACACTTTGTATGGGATCTTCTGATTCTTTTTGTTCCTATCTTTGAATTTTTGTCAAAAATGTGCTTGGTCGAATGACTAAGACTAAAAAATAAAAATAAAATGAAATAAAATGTGCTTCATTGCTTATTTAGTTTTTAAAATTTCCCAGCTTTATTGAGGTATATTTGGACAATAAAATGATTTTTAAGGTGTACAATGTGATGATTTGGTATACATATATTTTGTGGAAACCATTGAGTTTTCACTTGATTCATACATCAATCACCTCACCTAGTTACCCCCCACCTTTTCTTTTTGGTTTTGTTTTGTAATGAGAACATTTAAGTAAATTTCAAGTATGCAATTCAGTGTTGTTAACTATAGTCACCAAAATGCTACATGTTCATTATAAAATTTGTTAAAATAATTAAGAAAAATAAATAAAAAAATTTAAAAATTATTTGATATTCTATCATCTATAGATACCTGCTAGTAATGTTTTGATAAATATTCTTTCAGTTCTTTTTTTCTTTCTGTTTCTCTCTATCCATCCATCCATCTCTCTGTAACTTGCTGTATTAGTAATATACATGGACACATATTGAACTCCACCATAATTTTAAATGGCTGCATATAAACCATTAAAAGGACATACCATAATTAGCCTTCCTTTAGGGGTCTGTGTTGTTTTAAAATTTTTGCCATTATACATTATGTGTTGATAACTGCACTGATTCTTAAATTCTGAAATGAGCTAGTGGTTATATCAGGCAATGGAAACTATGAAGATAACTCTTATTACTGTACATAGGAAAACTTCCAATTGTAACTTGAGTTATGAGAATTCTGTGTTTTGTTTCATCCCCTGAGAAATATCTTTATACATTTTTGATATTTGTTTAGGGGAATATACCTTTATAAAAATAAAGTTTGTAGATAATAACTGCAAGTGTCAGGAATGAAGTAGCTTTTTTGTTGTTGTTAACCATAAACATGGGGTTTTGGAAAGAGCATAAAGTTGAAATCCACTATCTAGACTAACCTCAGACATTCCAGCAGAGTAGAAAAAGAAGGTCTTAGAGCACCAGCATTCACCTTGTGCCTTAGAATTTCTAACTAAGATCCAGTTCATTCATTCATTCATTCAACAAAAAATGTGTTAATAATCTACCTGGGCCAGGCATGGAGCTGGATACTAGCAATACAGAGATAAATATCTCTTGTTCTATCTTCTAGGTTTTCATGGTCCAGTAGATGGAGAGGGTGGATAGTGATTATTGCTTGGGATACTGTAGACAGCATCATTAAGAATGGAAAATTCTACTGGCTTTGAACCCAGAGTGCATCCTAGTTTGGGAGGCACTCTTTTGGGCTTATCACTTTATGATATTTTACTCAAGCCCCAAAACATGTCTTGGAAGCCTATATGTGTATGGTAGATTGAAAGTCACTGCTTAATGTGTTAATTGGAACGTGGAAAGGAAAACCAAAAAGAAAAGTGCGGCTAAGGCTAGTCCTGAGAATGAAGAATAAGATTTTAGCCAACTTCTCTTCTTCTTGCCCCTTCCCGAGTGTGATTCACATTGGCAGGTGTGAACTAGGAAATAGTTGCCATAGTAAGCTAAAGAGTCAATATCAGCAATCTGATTGCATGCTGTGATGACTTTAGGGTTTGGTTAGAAGATATTTGATATGATTATTAGAGTACTGCAATGTATGTCCACTCTTATTGACATACATAAAGAACAAGAGAGGAATTTTTATTTAAGCTTCTCAAACTTTAATAATGTCCATAAAAATCTCCTGGAGAGCTTGTTGAAGAGTAGACTTGTATTCCTTAGGTCTGGGGCAGGGCCTGAGGTTCTGCATTTCTAAAGCACTTCTAGGTAATGCCAACACTGCTGATTCATAACACTTTGAGGAACAAGGACCTAAGATGACTTTGTGACAGTGAGAATTCACCTTTTGTAACTACATCTATTCCTTTGCAGCTGCAGTGATGGTCCTAAATAGCATGAGTGTCAGCTGGAGTGCCCGGATCCAGATTCTCCTAACCTTTTGCAAGCTCACAGCAATTCTGATAATTATAGTCCCTGGAGTTATGCAGCTAATTAAAGGTATGGACTGAAAAGTAAATGCTTTTTAAAATACGTTATCTGCTTTTGGTCTCTTTTAACACTAACTTTTGCTTGTATTAGCACAGTGCTTAAATAGTCTCTGCTTGTGGAACTTAAATTCTATACTGTCATCTAATTGATTTGAAATGCTGCTCCATTGTGGGTGAGTTGGTATTTACAGTTGAATGGCAGCAAGAGGATTAAGACTGGGCCAAGCAACAAAATAAGGCATCAGTGAATTCTCTCAGTACAAACTGTTTGGAGTGAAAACTCAAAGTGGAAAAAAAAATCTGCCATTTAGTTTTAACTACAGATAAATATGTCCTTTTATTTCTACTTTAAAATTGTCTAATAAAAGTAATAAAAATTAAAATAAAAAAGATATCTGGAAAATAATAAAACATGATCAATAATTTTTTTTGCTTTCTGGTTATCATTTTTTTTACCTTGAGAGTGGTATTCTTAGAAGAGGAGTCAGATATGGGAACAGCATTCCTGAAAACTAAATATTAATATTATATGACCATAAAAATAGTTGCAAAAAACCTAATTTTCATTGCTGCATCATTTTAATATAAATTTTGCATTTCTTCAGAAATGTAACATTTTCTGAGATTATTTGCTTTACAAAGTTTACCGTATAATAAAAAAAAGAAGTTCAGTGGTGAAATTTAGAGTTTCAGTTGTTTCAGTGAAGAAGGCCCATGCAATTCCTTGGATTCAGTGGAAATTGTTGGAAGAGAAAGAGGTCCACATGAGATTTTTAATTAGCAATGGCCATAATAGTAGGAAATAAACAGGAACGTGAGAAAAAATTTGTAAAAGAGTGACATATAACTTGGGCATGCTAAATATTTAGTGTTTACATTGATATTGTCTGTTCCAAGAAAGGGAATTTATAGAGAAATTTCATGACATTGCAAGAGAAGAATTACACAAGGCAAAAGGAAATGCCAAAGTTCAGCAAAATCATCGCTGTTGGTAGAGGCATTAAACAATAACAAACATTGAAAGATCAGTCACTCTGTAGCTGGGAAAGGGAGATGCTGTTGCCCGTTTAATAAGCCTAGTGGGAGATCTTAGAGCCCTGCTGGCGGAAATGCTTTTATCAAATCCAGCAACCTCAGCCAACTCAAAATAAACACAATGAAGATTATGAGCACCAGAGCTTGCAGTGAAGAGAAGACATGAGTTTGTTCTTCTAATTCACCTTGCCCTCCACAGAGCTGGCCTGCTCATATTCTGTATTTGTTTGGGATGTAGGCAAACATGTTTTGTTGGTGCTTTCTTTCTTCTGGCTAAATCTTTAGTCTTCTGTAAGGAGAGTGGAATCTCTAGGTCATTGGCCCTCCTTTGTTCTAGTTTAGATTCGAAAAGATGACATACTATCCCTTGAAATTAAGATTTATTTTCTTTCCTTTTCTTTTTGTTGTAAGACACTATAGGGAGTATTATAGTCAATTTTTGCGACTTCCGTATATGTGTGCAAAAATCAAAGTTTGGTTCCCCAAATGTTATATTGCAAATCTCTCAAGAGCAGAGATCATGATGTATCTCTTGAAATTTGTTGGCATTTACAAGGGAGGGATACGTTAATTAATAATTATGATGTCAATGCTTAACGTGACCAGGCTTCTTCATGATGTCACCCAATGGAGAAATTCCCTGAGAACATTACCATATTTAATGTAAATTTTAATATTTTAGAGACCGTTCTTAGCAGATGTATTTGCTCTATTACTATAAAATTGTGATTATCTCTAATATGATCACATACTTTTTACATCAATCTGAAACTCTAGGAAGACAAAGACTTTACTAACAGATTGTGCATTTATTTCTACTCTAATCGGACCCTGAACATAGTTGTATTCACTTATAAGTATTTGTTGAACTTCCCTTTGAGTATTATGACCTTGGTCTTCCTGAGACCTCTGTTATGCAGACAAAATATTGCTGAAGTTTAGAAATAAGATGCTTCTCTTTTGTGGTACTTTCAAAATAGCACTTTTGAAGATCGGTGCTTGTGACTCAGTTTTACAGAGTTTGATTTTTCTTATTAATTATTTGGTTCTATACTTAGAAATATTCCCCCGTTATGCCAGAGAGACCACAAATCATGAAAAAAGAATATTCAACAGATGTTTTTATCTGAATTTCAGTATTTATATTTTTTTCCTATAAGTACACAGAAATGTTTTAGTAAAATGGCGATTTCTGAATTCACGCTACTGTTTTAAAAATGACCTATGTTTGGGAATAGTTTACTTTGAGGGAAAAATGCTCTAGTGTGTAACTCAACATTCTCCATTTTTGGTCATCCTATTCACACATGTTATTATCAATATATGTTGTGCTTGGATGCTGAAAGCAACAACTAAGATTTGACCGTGAAGATAGAGTATCTCAAATACTTCACCCACCTCCTGTACTCCTTTCATTTAATTACATAAAGATCTATTTTAAAACAAAGTTATGAAAACATATCCCATTTGGGTAATCTCATTGCTTGTTTCTTTGGGAAATAAAAGCCTTTTTTATGCTTAAGTTTGTCTATTAACTGACCAAAGTAAATCTGAATTTCTAACTTTTTAAACTATCCAAAAGATATGTAAGAAAAAGATCCACTGTATTCACAAAATAGAAAAATATTAATATGTGATGAATAAAAGCATTCGATCCACATATTGATACAACATTTTGAAACCTATTTATTTTGAAATTCAGTGTAAATATCTTTTTGATGTTTCTACAAGGAAACTACGCTATTCTCTAGGACAAGGTCACAGGGTCAGTGGACTTCTTCTGTAAAGGACCAGATAGTAAATATTTTTAACTTTATGAGTTATAAGGTCTCTGTTGAAATTACTCAACTCTGTTGTTATAAGATGAAACCAGCCATGGACAATACTTAAATGAATTGGCCTTGTTATGCTCCAATAAAACTTTATTTACAAGAGTATTTATAAGAGAGATTAGCAGGCTGGGGTGGCAGTTGTGGTCCTCAGTGTTTTCAAACCCATGTTCTAGGAGGTAGGTATAAACTGAACTACACCTGATAAACAGAAAGCAGCAAGTTAAATGATGTGGGAAAGTAGTTCTGAGGTTTCTTGCCACCTCCTCATTAAGGAGAGACTCTTGGATATTTCTTTGCATTCGAGCAGTGCATTATCTTTAATAATTCTATCACATTCCTAAAGACTATAGATTATGGAAGATTTTTTAGTCTTCTCTCATGGTCATAGTAGAGGCACACTCAAACAAGGGATTTTTTTTAAAATGCCATTTTCATCTTTGCTATAACTTTAGTAAAAGAGAAGTGTGAAATAGTGTTACTAGTGATCAATATACTTTTTGGACTCCTCTGGAATGGGTACAGTATTAATAGATAAAGTTGGTAATGAGCAGAGAGTAAGAAATCTAGACCTAAAACAGTATGGTTCACACCCCCTTCCCCATATTTGTGGTTAAAGAGAGAATAATAACCCATTCTTTGAAAAACCTTAAAATCTTCTTATTCTGATTGCAGGTCAGACACAGCACTTTAAAGATGCCTTTTCAGGAAGAGATGCTAGTATTATGGGGTTGCCCCTAGCTTTTTATTATGGAATGTATGCATATGCTGGCTGGTAAGTTGATATCTCCAGACCTGGTGGTTTGTATGGTGCATTAATTTCTTTAAGCACTGTGCTTAGTACTTTGGTTAAGTATCAAGCAAAGTGTTAGACAAATGTGAGTAACCATGATCCAATGTGATATGCTCTACTTGAAATAAGAAATATGGTGTGATCCCCTCCATCAGGCTGATTACTATTCATATGACTTAAACATAACAGGTTTCTAGCAAAGGTGACTACTAGATTTAGCCTAATGTCATAAAAAACAGATGCTGAGTCTTAGGAGCCACTTCAAATTACTAAGGAAGTAATAGCACCATAAGGTACCAAAGAATAGTACCTTGCTTCTCAAAGGGCCTTTCAACTAAAGCTCCAAGGGTATTAACAAACAGTGATTCACTGATTTTTTTTCACCTTCCCATGAGAAAGAAAAATAACTTAGATATAGAAATAAGTAAGACATTTCCAGGGGGTAAAATGATACTCTAAAGGCAGGGAAAGAGAAATCAAGATAATGAAATCAACTGTACTAGACATTCTGTTACATTTTAAAGGACCTTGCAAGTTCCTTAAAATTTCCCCAACATCTGAAAAGAAAAATATACAGCAAAGATGTTTAAAATCATGATGCCATGGATAAATTTTCTTTGATGCATGTCCCTCTGTAATACTTACTGTTCTAGTTAAGGCATTATAACTTTGTGGATATGCCTTGCTTTTTCCAGGTATTTGAAAAACTGTAATCATGGAGAAGAGTGGGATTTTTTTCTAAATGCGTTTTATTTACCTAGTAAAATTTAGTTGGAAGTGACAGTTGCAAGAAAACCCACTAAGGATTATTTAAACATCAAAATCATTATAGTAAGAATAAATTTCATTGGTTTGGAGTAAATAATAGCAATGTTTCTTTTGACATTATTTACAAAACTAACAGTTACATAAATTAAGCTGTGAGAATGTTCTATGAGCCTAAAAATATCAGGAAACTACATTAGTTCAAAACTTATGTAAATGCATTTACAACACAAATATAATTTCCTTTTGTTTCTTTGGTGTTTAGGATCTTACCTTCCAGCTAATGCATGGAATGTAAAGATATATTTCAAAACAAATGGAGTGTTTACCCTATTAATCTCATTGAATTATGAAAATATTGCATTGGAGGAGAATTAAGAGAGTACAGAAACTTAAAATTTTAACATGGCCTTTGAAGCAAAATATGTTTGAAGATTGTTAGAAGATTGTAGCTCTAAGGAGATCAGTGAAAAACATTTGTATATTCCAGGAATATTTTTATAGTCATTGTGTGTAAGCATTAGTTTTGAATGACTGAGTATTTTTGAAGTCTTTTTACTTTTGTCCGAAGCACAATGTGGCGCTAGGCAGAGAAAAGAACTGAGCATGATCACAGGGTTAGAAGCAGAATCAACTGTTCTATGGCTATTCAGCCTGGATCAGAGCTCTGCGCCCTGGGGCTGCAGCCAAGCCACTGGGAGGGTCACCAGGAGACGACAGAGCAAAGCGAGGAGGTAGCAAAAGCTTTCAGCTATAGCCAAGTGTTGGGAACTGAGCAATACGCAATCAGGAATGTGGAATGTGGACATAGTCACAAGGGAGATTTGATTAATTCTGTTGAATGAAGTTCTTTTGCCTGTGAGTATCATGCATCTGTTCCCACAGAACCTTAATTCTTTTACCCTCCTCACTTTTCCACCACTCAGAACTGAAAATTCAGGTCACCTGCTTCATGTAGAGCAAATTTTCTCCATTTCTGTAGGCTTTGAGGGCTGATGTATTTCTCCATGTATAAAGATTCTTTTTAAGTTGAATTATCTTATTAATATTTGATTTAGTTGATGGTGAACCTAAAATGTTACTCTTTTTATAGAGCCTAAGGGGTCGGCATGGACTATTTTTATACTTTTACCCATATAATCCTCATGTCTACCCCCTATGTTAAAGAACAAGAAACTGTTCACTTCCTATATCCCTGAGGGTTCAATCACAGTATTGGAGAATAAGTCCAGGATTTTAAATGGAATGTTATCTGATAAAAGTGGCTTATGTAGGGGACAGATAAGTAGCCTTGCTTCTATAGCAGGTGGTTGTGCTAGCTGAATGTTGCTTTGTGAAGAGGCAGAAATAATCTGGCTGTTAATCTATGGTCATCAGTCTTAGAAAAAAGAAGCTGTGTTTAGAAAAAAAAATAGTCTGTTGGTTTGGAGTTCCAGAAGAAAAGTTATTATCTGGATGTAAATGGAACAAGATGGAGACTAAAAGAATTCCCAAAGAGAGGGGCATTTATTCACTTTCCAATTGCGATCCCTGCCTTTTTGGCCCGTGTCTGTCCTTCATGATATAATTACAAGACTGGGTTGTAGAATTATCAGTGGGGAACTGCAAATGAGCCACCCCTCCCTATGCTGTTGCTATGATAATGTTTGGCCAAAAAAAAAAAAAAAAAAGAAAAAGAAATAAAAGAAAAAAGGTGGCAGTATTGTAAATGACTAAGACAGCAAAGCAGCAATTGTCATCAGAACTTACTGCCCAGTCTGTGAGCCTGAATAAAAGCAGCAAGACCATTGTTGTCCTGGAGACCTTGCTGTGCTTGCACAGGAGAAAGACACCACCAAACCTTGAGGAATCTGAATAGAGCAGGCTTTTGTTTCTGAGGAGCAAAGAACCTTTCTAGAACGAAAAAAACTCCTTCACAGAAACATGATTAGGAGAAAAGAAATCATTAACCCAGCCAGGTCACGGAGTTGGGTCAGAACAACTGTAATATTATTGCCAATGTTCACATTCAGAGAAATACATCTGACAGTCTCTCTTACGGCCCTGGGGAGCCCAACCAATTTCAGTCCCATATCCTGATCCAAAGCTAAATATTGCTTGGTGCGATTTTTTTTTTTTAATTTGGGGATAGAAAATAGTTTTTCAGTGTCTTTTTTCTCCCTTTTAAATCCTATCCTCAATGGATTTAGTCTTTCTAAAGCACCTGCTGGGATTATTTTGTACCATTGTGTCTAATCTAATCTAAAGAACAAGCTTCTTTTTAAAATAATTCACCTAGTTGGGTATCAGAATGCATTGCTGGCATTGCAGTGCCTTTTATGCACAATCATGGAAAAGCTGGAACAATAGATCTTGTGAACATTCTCTAGAGGTGGTGAGGGGATGTAAACCAAAGAGAATACTATGGACTAATTTCTGGAGACTAGGAGAGCGTAAAGGTGAATTTCCCACAGGATGTAAATGTTTGGACTAAAATAAAAAGCTTTCTCCTTCCTACTGCCCCCTTCCTCCCAGCCCTTTCCTTTTCTCTATTCTCTGGAGCTATGGCAAATATTTGAAAATGTGTTCCTTTTTCATAAATATTTCCTTTCTTGCTTTAACGTTGTTGGAAAAGAACACTTTCTAAAACAACTGGTAAGAAGAAATTGGCTATTTTTGACATAAGAAGCACAGAAATATTTCTTAGTGTGTGGGATTTTTTTTTCTTTTGTGTTTTTGCTTTTTGGTGTGTGGTTTTATCTTTCTTTGCGTACTTCTTGTTGCCTCAGGCTTATAACAAACACATCAAATCCATCTTGGAGTGCATATTCCAGATACAAGTACTGATTGTTGCTTGCTTTTCTGGTATAAATACAACCTCTATTTTTAGAAACTTACTTTCTAGTCATTAAAAAAATCCTCGGCTGCTAACTTTCTAGATCATCTTTATTGCTATTGTTCTTTCAGGTTTTCAATTGTTTCTTTTCAAAATGCGCGGTGGCTCACGCCTGTAATCCTAGCACTCTGGGAGGCCGAGGTGGGCGGATTGTTTGAGCTCAGGAGTTTGAGACCAGCCTGAGCAA
>NW_012135192.1:2438430-2440741 GCF_000956105.1 Propithecus coquereli | reverse complement strand
CAAATTATAAGTCAAGGAGCATCTGTATATATTTATGGGGTACAGAGTCATTTATGAATATAAAACAGAATAATTAAATCAAGTTATTAATATATTCATCTCAAAAACATCATTTTTCATGGTGAGAACATTTGAAATTTACTCTCTCAGCAATTTTGAAATGTAAAATACATTATTATTTATACCATTTTCAGTTCCTACTTGTGCACTGCATTCATACTATCTAAGAAGCCAATAGTGGTTCCCTAAAGCTGAGAAATGTTGCTGTGACACTTATATAAGTGTCACCATAAGTTTTGATTGACTTGTCTCCACCACTAATACTTGGATTCCCAGGATTCAAAGGTCATCTTGTACTTACATTCTGTTCCCACTCCCTCTGCCACACTTGTACCGCAGAACATTGAACTTGTTTCTCATAACTCCATGCATAGCCACTCTGCCACACTTCTGTGCTCATGTGCTGTGCTCAGTCTGGAATGTCCTTACACCACTTCACCAGGGCTCAAAGTGGCTAAGCAATTCTTGAAGGCTCAAGTTGGGTGATGCCTCCTCTAAAAAACCTTCTTTGATCTACTAGATTGGGCTAGACCTGTCCTCTGGCTCCCACGTCCTTGCTCCAGCAATGCTTCTACACTGCATCACGCTCTACGTAGGCCATCCTGTAAATCATGAGCTCCTTGTGGACAGAGACTATGGACTTTTCACTTGCATTCGCCCAGTGTCTGACATATGAGAAGCACTTCACAAATAGAGTTTCATCAAAAAATGATTCGTGGGAATTTTTGGTTGTTGGATATTTTCATCTTGCTAAAAGTATTTTTTATAAAGTTTTCATACTTCTTAGTTCAGTTTTAAATACTTAAAATTTGAAATGTTGGACTACAATGGAAAAACATATTAAAATAGTATGTAAATTATTTATTATTTATGTATTTTAGGTTTTACCTCAATTTTGTTACTGAAGAAGTGGAAAATCCTGAAAAGTAAGTAGCCATATTTACTCTGAAATTTTTATGAAAAATAAAGTTTAAGATTACATAGTTGAAAAAGTAGACCTGTAGAAGGAATTCAGTGTGCACTAGTCAACTTTATTGTCATCATAATCATTATTATTCTCCTAGGCAGACAAAATTTATTTGATTTTATCATGAATTATATACTAATAACTTAATTGTATATTCTACATTCATATTAAAGTGCCTAGTAACCTGAAAGCAGTAAAGAATAAAGTTATATTTTAGGTAACCTGTCTCATATAAACACATGCATATAACTTAACATAGACTTTCAGCTACACACAGTGTAACTCAAACTAAAAAAGTTGATTGTTTCTAAAAATTCATGTACACTTTTTTCATAACTATCCAATTAAAGAGAGTAATGTAATTAATGGAAAATTAGTTATGAAAGCCTAGAAATACCTGAGGACTGTGATAAGAAGTTGTAAATTTTAATAGCTGATATTGTTTTTACTCTTTCTTCCTAGGTAACAATTTTATAGTTAGATGATTTGATGATGATTTACATAGTGTTTCTAAAATGTACTTGCTTAGAAAATGAATTATTTTTATGATTTGTGTATAAACATTGACTTCATGCAGAAAAATAGCAAAAAAAAACATCATGGACCAAAGAGGGAATATGAAAGAACCATACTGTAAAATGTAGACTAAATTTTATGGTTATTTAATTCATTTCATTTCTAATGAATATCTGCTATGTTCCAACCATTGTGCTAGGAACAGCTTATGTGATCAATGAGACTTGTCTTCAAGTATTTTATTGCCCAGTCAATGAGTCAAATGTTTAACCAAACAAAGGTAACAGTGTAATTGATACCATAATAGATTATTTACCCAGTTTGGCAAAGAGGAAAGTGGGAAATACTTAATTCTACCCAGGATGGTGTTGCTTATATAGTGTCTCAAATGATGAGTTAATGTTCCTTAGGTAAAGAGAAGAGAGAGAGAGAGAAAGAGACACATTCATGCACATGAACAAACATACATTGATTTCTAGGAAAAGGAACAGCAGGAACAAAAGTGAGCCAGTAGGAAATAGCCTGGACATCAGTGAATATGCCTAAGAGTTGACAATTCCGATTAAGATAGACTAAGAAATTCTGACACCAGGTATCTTGGGAGATAATAAGCCAATTAGATCTGGCCAAGTATCAGGGATGTCAAAGTTTAGAACACATAAGCCAGCAATTGAGGTTAAAATGATGTTTCATGGCATCAGATTCAACTGCTATGCAAATCAATATGTAATTTAAACACGTGAAAAGCTGTTTTGTTAAGAAATATGA
>NW_012135192.1:2433530-2435400 GCF_000956105.1 Propithecus coquereli | reverse complement strand
TGTGGATCTAGTCCAGATGTGAAATTTGCATTATTTTGTAGGTAGATACGGCTCCAAAATACCTTCAGTTACAAGGGAGAATAATTATGATTCCATCTCCTTTGTGACGTGCCAAGATGAATGTGTTTCCCAATCAGTCATGGGTGCATGTGTCCAGGTGTGCTGCAACACGCAACTTTCTGGCAGCTGGTGAAATGAATCATCAGCTGAAGATACAACACCTTTTACTATCCTCCTCCACCTAGGCAATAAATTTTTCCTAAAATTGTGATCTAATGGAAAAGGTGTTAACTAATTTAGATCAGTGAAAATAATACTGTGATTAAAAATATATAGAGTGCAGAGTAAGTTTTCATGATCTCAATTGACTACCCTTCACATGTAATTTCATTTCAAGAAGTCTTTCAAATTACTTTAACATTACTCTATAAAATAATTTCTTAGCTGCTATTATAAGCATGCCATATAGAACAGTTCCTTCAGTGTTGTAACAAGGGAGAGAGAAACTTAGACAAAATTCCTTTGTATGTGGTTACATTTATAATGTTAAGAAATTTTCCCATCATCTTTCTTACAGTGTTTTCTTCTCCAAGAGTAGCTTTGGATTTATGGAAGTAGCAATCTTTCAAATACAATAATTGCCATTGAACTTTTATAATAACATAAGAATATTGCCTTTAATAATTACCTACAGCATAGTGACCAGTTCCACAAATGAATATATTAGGGTAAGAATAGTATTTTGAGGGACATGAATGCCCAAAGTTGAGACCATGAAGGTGATAAAATCCCAAAGAATACCTGAATTTTAAAATGCTATTGTACCTCCCAGTGGCATGGGCAGTAATAATGATTGCTAATGCATAAAACTTATTTTTTAAAAAATTAAACTGCTTGTACAAATATAATGAGTTTTGCTTTATGATATTACTTTTGTGGGGACTGTGCAATCTGTCATTGTTCAAAAAGTTACACAGCGCAAAGAACATATCATTGAGATGTATAATGTTTGTAATCCTGCTCTTAGATTGATAAATCATGTCTTGTGTTGATGAAAGTTGAGAAATGAATTGCTTTGCTTTGACCTTGGGGGTCTGAGATTAGTCAGTTTGTCTGTTAGACTTGTTCCAGTGTTCTTCTCACTTCATTTATTCCTTCTGTTTTGTAGACTTGGAAATGGTAGACTTAGAGGAAGTCAGTAAAGCTTGATATCATCAGTCATTTTGAAGAACAGGCTATCAACACACTCTGAATAATCAACTTTAATAGAAGGTTTAAATAATCAGAGTGTCATGTTTAATTAATACTTTGCCTGCTTCCAATTTATATTAATTGATGCCTCAAAGTCATCACACCTTGTACCAATGACAACTTAGAAGAAGAGAAAACTTGGTCAGGGAAAAATGCCCAAAGACCTTTAAGGCAGTGTGTTCTATCAGATTGGTCCACGAATGGTTCACAAACGAACACATTATTTGCACTCAGTTCAGATCTTGCAGTCTTAAATTCTTAGTATGTGTGTCTTAATTTTATAGACCATTACTAATAATTTCTTATTATATAAAACCTGCTGCTTATAGGACACATAAAACTGTTAACCTGATTAAAAATACAGGTGAATGAAAAAAAAGAAATCTTGCCCAAATGTGTTGTAGCAAACTTGTATGACTAAAGATTAAAAGTTAATTTGAAGTCTTTTATCTTAAATTTTTGGTATTTTAAGAATGCAGCTTTCTGAGAGAGAAGAATCTTCCTATTCATATGCATTAGGTATTTCTAACTTAATAGTTGCTAGAAAATAGCATAGAATGTCTTGACTATATATGTATGCAAATTACAGCAATATTATATTTTGTAATTTTTTATTACA
>NW_012135192.1:2431926-2433480 GCF_000956105.1 Propithecus coquereli | reverse complement strand
TAATTAGTATATAAGTGGCAACGTAGAGAAAAAATAGCTCTTACTAGATTTTATATGAAATATTTATTGCATTTCTATTATGTAAAAGAAATTACTATGGGTTGTGACTGTAAACACATTTTACGGAAACCAATTACTAGAATCTAATAGAAGCGTATACTTCTTATAAAAATGGCAAATTGTAGGTTTGTGGACATGACCTATAACATTTATTATATGGTACATCAGTGGTATAGACATAGTTCACATTCTCTTTTAATGTTATTTAACAGTTTGAACATAGTTTTTGTTTTAATATGTTTGCATATATTAAGCTTATCTTTGAACTGTTTATGCCATTATTACTTCAGCCTGAATTTCTGATGTGTCCCAGCAGAGTAGCATACCAGTTATGGACTCTCTCTCTCTCTCTTTTTTAAATTTAAGGGCCTTAGTTTCACACACTGATAATGTCCATGATTCAGTGCATATAAATACTAAGGACCAGTGATGGTAATGATTCATTCAGTAGCTTTTTTTTCTGTTGTAAAGAAATTTCCTTACCTCAAAACATGGAAATAATAGCATGTACCTCATTGGGTTGTGTTGATGAATTAATATGTATAAAGTGCTTAGATCAGTTGCTGTCAATTTTTAATCTCTCCGTAATTGTTGACATTATTACTATTATATCCTTTTTTTTAGAGCAAGGTAAAATGTTACTCTCATAATGTTTTTTAGGCTTCAATATTCTAAGCAATTATTTTTCTTCAGTGCTTTTGAAAGAAATATGAAAAATTCTTTTATACCATACTGAAGCCTACTCTCTAAACTTTCAGTTCTGAAGTCGAATATGCATTTTTTGATCTCTATTATTCTTTTTTTGATACATAAAACATTTTGGGGGGGTACATGTGATATTTTGATGCATGCATACAATGTGTAATGATCAAATCAGAATAACTGAGACATCCATCACCTCAAATATTTGCCAATTTTTTGTGTTAAGAACATTTCAAATCCTCTCTTTTGAATATACAATGGATTATTGATAACTACAGTCACCTTGCTGTGTTATTGAACACTAAAATTTATCCTCCTATCTGAATGTATTTTTGTACTCATTAACCAACCTCTCTTCATCCACATCTCCTCACCCTTCCCTGCCTCTGGTAACAACCATTCTACTCTCTACCTCCATGAGATCAACACTTTAAGCTCCCACACATGGAGTGAGGGCATGAGATATTTGTCTTTTCGTGCCTGGCTTATTTAACTTAACCTAATGTCTTCCAGGCTCATCTGCGTTGCTGCAAATGACAGAATTTCATTCTTTTTTTGTGGCTGAATAATATTCTATTATATATATGTATCATATTTTCTTTATCCATTCATCTGTCCATAGACACTTGGTTTGATTCCATATTGTGGCTATTGTGTTGTGATATCTCTTCAGTATACTAATTTCCTTTTTTTTAGATGTGTACTCAGCAGTGGGAATGCTGGATCACATAATAGTTCTATTTTTAGTGCTTTGAGGAACCTCCATCCTGTTTTTCATAATGGCTGTATTAA
>NW_012135192.1:2418797-2421324 GCF_000956105.1 Propithecus coquereli | reverse complement strand
CTACCTAAAGCAAAAGAGGGAGAGATCTTTGTAATAACTTTCAAAAGTGCATCATTTCTTTCCCTAACTGTAAGTGGATATTCTAATGCTCACCTTGCCGAGTTTTTATGAGAATTAGAAATAATATGCTGATGTGTTTGACAATACCTTGCTCATACCAGATACTTATGTACTGCAAGGCCATTTGCTTTTTATTGTTATTAAACATCATTTCATTAGCTCATTTGTAGCTCATAGGGATTATCAGATCAGGATTTGTGAACACAGGAAAGCTGTTCTTTTTCTTTTGCACTGCTTAAGTGTTGGGTTTGATACTCATTATCATAAGGTAAAGACACCCTTTTTTGAAACACCTTGCTATGGGAAGCAGCAATTATCTCAGTCTCAGAGTTAGGCATTTCTAATCTCCAATGTTGGGGGTTGCTTTTCAAGAACATGTAATATTTATATAATTGGTTTTCTAAGGAGGCAGCCTCACAGTTTTTTAAATCAGATGGTTTTCCTGGATAACTATTTACTGGTGTGCTATATTTTCTTTCTTTCCTTTTCTTATATTCTCCTTCTTAAAATTATAGAAGTGGAACAGATAGATCTATGACAAGAGCTTAACAGTAATCAATACTGATGCATATTAGTTGAGAATGAAGTAATCAAAAAATATTGAATACAAAGGCCACTGTTTTATATATTAAGCTATACAATACTATATGGAAAATAGTTTATGAAATTAAGTTTATGGCATAGTACTTAAGTTGGCCATAATATGTAAAAACTAAAGCCTATAATATATAGTCGTATAACACGAAGTGAGAGATTAAAGATTAGAATGCATGATTTTATGAGCAAAGTCTTTTCTAGGGCCGGCTAGGCTACCCCTCACACTGTTTTTCACAGGTAACCGAAGTCCCATCTTCTCCAAAGCATATCTCCTGTTGGATTTTCACGATGCTGTTTCTCATTCCTCCTTGACATTCTACTGTCATGGTCAGTCTCTCAGAGAGATAGCAAAGGACATAGTAATGCCTCTAAATTTCAAAATTATTTCCATTTTCATATTACCTACGTGCACAAATAGTTCTCTGCCTACTTACCTTCTTCCATTCACACATTGACTCAGCTTGGTTTATTAGACTCACTCATTGTCATAATTAAAACCACAGTAAAGTTGACCTTCATAGAATAAACCACAAAAGCCTGGTATGTTAGAATTAGAAGGGATGTAACCATCGGATTTCCAACCCTTTCATTTTAAAGATAAAGAAACGGAAACCATAGAGATGGATTAATTTGCCCATATTTACAAGTTAAAATCCTGATGCCTTTCTAGTACTCTTTGCAAACACTTAGTGTTGTTGAATACAAATCTGAGATGGCAAGATTTTAGCCTTGCAGTTAGCTGGGGGAAAATGTAATCATTAGAAGTGACCTATATGTCATTTGAGAATAGAACAAAACTGCTTTTAAAAATATGTAAGAGCATTAACATTTGCCTGCGTTCCACTTTCTAAAGCTGTTATTCAAACAGATAATGAAGGCGGGTGCTAGGCTAGTTGAAGTAAGTAATCTATTTCAGGTCGTTTAGTGAAGGTCATTTGGTTGCAATATTAAAACAGAAACTTTTTGATTAGGAAATACTGAAATATTAGCATATTATATGGAAATAGCTGCTTCTATTGTCTTTAACATCTTTACAGATACACTGGTTCTTAAAACAGGTTTGATATCTCATTGGGGGGCAATATTTAATTTTTCTGTTATTGAAATCATCAAACAATACAAATCTCACTTTTTACATTCTGGCCAGGGGCAAGAAAAAAAATAAATGGGTATAGAAAACAAGATTAATTTTCGTTTTCAGCCAGAAAATGACAAAAGAAATGAGTGAGATAGATAGCAAGTAGAAGTTGTGATTTTAAGATACTATTCTGTAGCTGCTCAGGGTCTTGTGGAGGAAAAGGTTAAATGCGTTTTAAATGTATGTAAGCATTTAGCTATTTGATCCTCATAATGCAGTGTCCTCTTGCCAAGGAGAGGTGATCAAGTGGCAAATGCTGGGAGAAAGCTGCTACAAATTGAACTTGGCGGTGTCTTTATCTGAGCCATGGAGCTGTTTGTCTTTATGCCAAGCCACAACCTGAACTCTGAACTGCAGCAAGGGAGAAAGCTTCAGTTTGGATACATAGGTGTTTTTCAAACCATTGAGTTTATGATTCAAGCCTGTGACTAGGCAGAGCAGGTATTTCCTGTTCTTGAGTCTAAAGGATGGTGTTAATACTGCTGCTGTTATTGCCATTTCTATAGCAACAGCTGGGTGGAATTCCCTTACCTCCTAACCCCGCCTCCTCTACCGTGCCTCTGACCCCGGGGCACTTAGAAGAACAGGATATGCTGATTATCTTGTTCCCATATTTCTCCTAACAGACACCTCTTGTTTGTTCTATTTTTAAATGGCTGGGACACGAATCACCTAGTAGTTGTGGTCCATGTAGTAGAGTGACAGGAAGGAAAATTTGTATGTATTCTATAC
>NW_012135192.1:2413366-2418747 GCF_000956105.1 Propithecus coquereli | reverse complement strand
TGGTTGAGCCACTGAGGCAGACAAAAAGGTCAGTATTTGGCCAGATGTCACAGAGAAGAGATGATTTTATGTTAATAAAACAAGGTCACCAAATTGCTCTTCCTTACTTTTGTTCAGTCTAAAAATTTCTCACTAATGGAACATGTGGTTGATGTACCTTGGGATCAAAATTCTTGCATTTCTCAGCTTCACATATGCATAAAAAATACATTTGGCTCAAAGACAGTTTGTTCATGTAAGGCTGAAGTGTCAAATAAGTGGTGCAGAAATTATAGGATTATATTATAATATTTTATCATGGGGTAATCAAAGAAGACAGATATTAATCCTTCAAGTGCTTTGTGGAAGCCAGTTAGCCTTTTTTTTTTTTTTTTAATTTTAAGGATTCCAACCCCATTATGAGGCAACATTTGAAGGGCAACGCTTTTGAATATTTTACTTCCTTCCAATATTAGTTGTTTCTAAATTCTAATTTTAATCATAGAGGTTTATATTTTGAGTCTAGAATAATAATAAACTCATGTCTTTGGGTTGACTTAATTTTACCCTATGTTTCTGTTCCCTTTGACTAGCCCCCCAAAAGAGATCGCAAGTGGTATGAGGAGTAGAGTGATAGAATCATAGAATTTCAAAATTAGAGGGTACTCTGAAGACCATCTAATTTAGTTTTTAAACCAGATGCACAAATCTCCTTTATAATATCTTTAAACAGCAATAATTCATATAAGATGAGAGGAGGCACTGCCTATAACTTCATTGAACGGGGCTGCCAATCTTTTTTGTCTGCTTATGCTGATTAGCAACCTGCTAATTGCTATGACCATCTCAAGCTTAGAAAAATTGTTGGTTGGGTGGCATAAGTAGTGTGGGTCAAATGTCTTAGAGTGCAATAGGTACGACTCAAATGAGGAGTTAAATAACACACAGCAGAGATTCCAGTTAGAAGTTAGAACCCTTCTTATCTGAAAAGAAATACCTTCCATAAACAGAAGTATTCAGTCAACCTCAATTAAGTATTAAGATTGTCTTCTGCTTTTGAATTCACACTTTTGTAGCTGCCCTCATCCATATTTTTACTTATGCACATAAGTTACCTTCATTCTTTCCTCTATATCTGGATATGAAAGTTACGTGATTATGCCCAAAATGTGGCTCAGAAGTAAGTTTTACATTCTGGATCATACTTGGTAAATACCTTTTTATTTATTTATTTATTTATTTGAGACAGAGTCTCACTCCGTTGCCTGGGCTAGAGTGCCGTGGTATCAGCCTAGCTCACAGCAACCTCAAACTCCTGGGCTCAAGTGATCCTCCTGCCTCAGCCTCCCAAGTAGCTGGGATTACAGGCATGCGCCACCATACCAGGCTAATTTTTTCTATATATTTTTAGTTGTCCAGCTAATTTCTTTCTATTTTTAGTAGAGACGGAGTCTTGCTCTTGCTCAGGCTGGTCTCGAACTCCTGAGCTCAAACGATCCACCAGCCCTGGCATCCTAGAGTGCTAGGATTACAGGCGTGAGCCACCGCGCCTGGCCTAAAAACCTTTTTAGACCACTAACATCTAGTCCATGGACTGCTGCTGCTTGGGCAATTATGCAGATTCAATGTTGTTTGAGATTCTCACTGAAAGAGAATAATGTCACATGTTCATTATGGGCAGAGACAAGATGCATCCAGGTTATTATATTTATGCACACCATGCACTGAAATCATTTCGATAATTTTGTTCTAGTCACAAACATTGACTCAGTTTATCAATCTGCTCAGGATGAGGAGTAACTTTTGAATTTGTATAGGCACAAGCTAAAACTGTATTACCAATATAAACATCTAAAATGAACCAAATGAAGTTGAGACTTCCGAGTGAAGAAAAGATTTCCTTCATTTTTATGAACTACAAAAATATCTACTTACTGAGTCTTTGAAAATAGCACTGGTTCAGGAAATCGAAATTCTAATCTCATCTCTTTTTAACTAGCTGTTTGACCTTGGACAGACCTCTAAATTGCTTCTGAATCTTTGTTTACCGCTTTTAAATGGAGGATAATAATCCCCATATTATAGTTCTCAGGGGGTTGTGAGGATAAAATATGTGAAATTCGAAAACGTTAATGAGTTTGACAAGTAATATACAAACACTGTCTGCAACCAAAACCTATATTCTTCAAAGATTAGAATATTTTATAATCTTTGAAAAAAATTAGAGATTAGCATAATTGTTTTATGAACAGGGGGGGGGGTGCCTTTTCTACACACATGACCTATTAATCATCTTGAAAAGTTTCTGCATCATCAGCAAAGTGCCCAATTATTTGTAGTTAAAAGGTTCAGAAGATGATGAGAATTGCTGTTTATTTTATAGTCTGCTAACCTCCCTCAGGTGACAATATGCTCACACATCATAATCAGAGTTTGTTAGCAGATTTTTTTTCCTCCTGAACCAAATATTTGTATGCCCACACCCATATTGTCATTGCTACACTGTTGGCTGATTGGGCTGATATCATGGATGGGCTGTTTTTACTTTTAAAGCAGTCACCTATTTTTATGTTCATTATCTTACCAAGAAACTCCTTCATGAAATCTGACAAACAAGGTCTTGATCTGAGTGTCTGGTGTTATGTATTTTAACATTTTATTTTTATTTTTTCCAGAAAAGAAACCTTTGAGTTGGTACAAAACAGGAGAATATAAGCAAAAGTTTACCCCCAGATGGTTTTAATGAATTTTTTGCCTAAAATATAAGGCCTTTATTAAAAATATAAATGGTATTTGTTATCTGACGAGTAGATGAATTACAGGGTAGAAGTGGCACTTCAGATTATTTCTAATAATATAACGTATGTTATCTCCATTGTGCAGTGGAGAAAGCTGAAGTTCAGAGAAGTGAAGTAATTTCTACTGGCCATGTAGTTAGCTAATGAGAAGATTAGGATTATAATCCATGTTTGCCTGTTCTGAAGTTTATATGCTTTCCAACATGACAATTGATCTTTGAGAAAAATTAAAACAGAAATGCTTCATGAGGGTACAAGGTGGTTTAATGGCCAGGAAGGGTAGGACCTACAAAGGAAGAACAAGAAAGTAAAGATGTTTCAGGTGAGAATACACAAAGCCGTAGAGGCATTGTTGGTTTTGGGGGAAAATGTGTAGACTGCCTTGGCTAAAGCAAAGGATGTGAGGGGGAGCCAAATTCAAGGTGGTAGTAGGATGTGCGTGATGGGGTATGGTGAGCCTTAGCCTCCATTGCAAGAATGGTAGATCTGATTCAGTAGCCAATGGGATAGGGGACGTGTTGCAAGTTTTTGGCATGTGGGAAGCAGTGCTGGGGGAAGATTAACTTGATGTCAGACATTGAGATATTCAGGTTGAAAAAAACGGGGTAGACCGTTGCCTAAATTTGCTCGTAGTTCTAAAATATTATGGCTCTCATTTTAGATTAGTGAATGTATAGGAACCAACATGGGGAAGCACATACTACACTTCAGGCCTATGTTTTTAGGGGGAAAGGAAAAAGTTGTCGCGTACTAATAAGATAAAGGAAATCCTTAGTTAGAGTTTAAGGTCAAATAGAAATCCTGGGTCATAGTTTGGAAATATTTTGAATCATTTATATTCTAGGTGAAAGGTGGGTGTAAGGAGGAGAGGGAAATAGCAATGCCAGTACAAGATAAGCGTCGGATTGGGGGGACAAGTGACACTTGTGAGCACAGTCATATTCACACTGGTGTTGTGGAAATAGCTCTGAACTTGGGGTCAAGTGGCTAAGGCTGTTTTGTATAATGCTGGTATAATGGCTCTTGTTTTGGAAATAGTTAATTTTGTGCCCTTAGCTACATTTTTTATCCTCTCTGAGCCTAGATTATCAGCTACAGAAAAGAAATGGTACAATAGCAAATTCTGAGTTTCCCTTCAACTCCAGCATGTTCTATGATTCTTGTAGATGACACACAGTATCTAGCTTGACAAGGAGAGGGTATCAGCGAGCATGGCCTAAGGGCAGAAATGTAAACAGAACAACTCTCAGGGATGGTTAAGAAAAAGTGTTAAGGACAGGAATAAAAAGAAAGAGACTCCAAGGCCAGTTTCCAGATCCTATGATGATTATGAGATTAGGCAGGACCAAAGTTTCCTGAGTTATCTCAGAAAATGGTAAGAAGTTTGAACTGGTGAACAGAGGAAATGACTCCAAATTGGCACCCTCCAAGGTGGGAACTTAGTTATTATGGGAACTTAGTTATTAAATCTGAAGATCTAGGGTGAGACCCAGGCTATGGAGTCTAATTTAGTGGGGTCATCTTACGTACAGGGCCGTGTGATATATGGAGTATACCAGGAGGAATAGAGATGTTAATAATCTTGTTAAGGGGCTTATTGATGTTGTATGATGATGAATCCCTGATTCTATTTACTATTTTTATCATATATGCCCATAGAAGGTATAAAATGGTCTGTAAACCTCTGTGGTCCAGGAGGTTTCTATTAGTATTTATCTACGTGATTCATTGTTTTTCTCAAGAGCATAGACAATACTTGAGAGGCTGAGGCAGGAGGATCACTTGAGCGTAGAAGCTCGAGGCTGCATTGAGCTGTGATCAAGCCACTGCACTCCAGCCTGAGCAACAGAGTGACAGCCTGTCTCTAAAAATATAAAAATAAATTTGAAAAAAGGATAGACATATAGAGAATTGCCTATAATTGCCTATAGATGCAATTACACGCGAGGGATCTTCTCTGATAGGTCTGCCTGCTATCTTCAAGTATTAGATGTTCCAAATGATCCAATTAGGGCTGCATTTATTTATTTATAATATTATGATGGCTACCTAAAGCAAAAGAGGGAGAGATCTTTGTAATAACTTTCAAAAGTGCATCATTTCTTTCCCTAACTGTAAGTGGATATTCTAATGCTCACCTTGCCGAGTTTTTATGAGAATTAGAAATAATATGCTGATGTGTTTGACAATACCTTGCTCATACCAGATACTTATGTACTGCAAGGCCATTTGCTTTTTATTGTTATTAAACATCATTTCATTAGCTCATTTGTAGCTCATAGGGATTATCAGATCAGGATTTGTGAACACAGGAAAGCTGTTCTTTTTCTTTTGCACTGCTTAAGTGTTGGGTTTGATACTCATTATCATAAGGTAAAGACACCCTTTTTTGAAACACCTTGCTATGGGAAGCAGCAATTATCTCAGTCTCAGAGTTAGGCATTTCTAATCTCCAATGTTGGGGGTTGCTTTTCAAGAACATGTAATATTTATATAATTGGTTTTCTAAGGAGGCAGCCTCACAGTTTTTTAAATCAGATGGTTTTCCTGGATAACTATTTACTGGTGTGCTATATTTTCTTTCTTTCCTTTTCTTATATTCTC
>NW_012135192.1:2400626-2403741 GCF_000956105.1 Propithecus coquereli | reverse complement strand
AAATCAGGTGTTCTCAGAGATTTAATAATTTAGAATTCACATGAGGATTTGGTGGAATAAACATTTCCTTTCTCTGTTAAAGCTGCCTATTAACTTTCTTTTCTTCTTTCTCTTCACTGCTTCTGTTTATTTATTTTTAAATCTTCTTTTGGGAGGTTTGTACAGATTTATCTCACGTCTGTGAAAATAATATGAAAAGGAAGAATCAAAATGATAGCTTAGTTTGGTGGAAGTAATTTGAATTTGATAAGCTTTGTGTCTTCTCATCACTATTGGAAGTGTGCTTTTATTTGTTTGGAAGACTTTATAATATTCAGTGCACAGTCTTAGCCCATTTGTAAACTTCAATAAGTGTAAATACATAAAGATATCCGAAAAGACTATGAGGCGTCAGATGATGTTTTGCTTATCCTCGTATTAAAAACAGTAGGTGATGGAGAGAACTAGGATGGGAAGGCCTAATTAGAAAAAGGAGGAAGATTTCTCTGAGGGGGAGACTTTGAACTGCCAAGAATGGGGTGACCATGTGAAGATCTGGGGGGAGCAGTGTTCCCAGGAGATGGTCCCCATGTCTTGTCCTGTTTGAATTTTAGATTCCATGAGAGGATGAATTTTTTTGTGTGGTGGTTGATGTCTATTCCTTTACTTATAATAATGTCTGCCATATAGAGGATATTTAATAAACTTTGGTTAAATTAATGAACTCTACATAAAAAATGTTGACAGATGTGGTTGACAATATCCTTAATAACTTTATTACACATGCCCTCCTGAAATTCAGATGATTTAAAAATATTTTCTTGCAATAAAGTTTTGATAAAGGCTAAAGGTATAAGATGTAGTGATTTATGGAGACATTGCATAGGTGTTTATGGTAGCATGGTCGATGTATGTGGCCTTCCAAAGGTCTGACTTGATCTACAGGCAGCCGCTTTAGAATGCAGAGGAGTGAACAGACCACTTATCCTTTAAATGATCTTCTGTAATGATCATTTTTTTCAGCCAGGCTGACACTTTGAAGTTGTAATGATGGAAGGTACTTTGATGTGCTGTATTCCCGCTTAAGGACAGACTCCCATCTTCAGAAGACAGGAGAAGATTGTACAGTTGGCATCCTATTCTCTCCTTTGAATGACAGAGCAAAGCAAAGGCACACATTTCCTTAGGATGCTCTGGTACATGATCAAGTGCTTAACTGAGTTTTCAAAGAATTCTATTAATCTTTATGGATTAGCTTTATTTGCTAAAATTATTGAGTTGTGAGCTTTCAAGGGAATGGACTTTAGATTTCATTAGTTCAATGCCCTCTTCAACTGATGGGGAAGTGTAATCCCAGAGAGATCCAGTGATCTCCTGTGTTTCTGCTAGTGACAGAGACATGACTAAACCAGCCTTCAGATTGGAATCCAGAGACTTTTCCATGATTCTATCAAATCAAGTTAAAACAAATGTTGAAAACAAAACTTCAAAGAAAAGATGTCACCAAAAGACAATGTACATTTGGGATGGTATATATGGAAAGTTTTCTTGGTTATAGGAATGTTGGGGAATGGAGCTGAGGGAAACTATGGAAGAAAAAGGTAATTAAGGGATGGATGACTATATGCACCACTTCTATTTCCCTTGGGCAGATAGTCCCTGAGCCATTGGATAGTGCAATTGACTTGAGAAAACTGTCCCTAGAGAGAGGTTTGTTTATGAATCTTTGTAGTCCAAGAAAAAGCATTGGTAAATATAAAATGAAGGCACAAAAGCTTAGTTTTCAAAAGTTTTAACTATTGAGCTGTAAGATAAAAGATCACAACATTTCCATTTCTGCTGGGAATATGAATCTTTACAAATGGACAGCCCGAGGAGAGGAGAGGGAGGGCTTTGCAGGAGGTTCTGCTATTCTGAGAGCCTTTGTGACCTTTTCAGGGAACTGTCAACTGTTCCAACCAAGCATCTTCATCATCACTTTCTTGACAGTGACATATTATCTCTCTAAACTGGCAGGGTGCTTAGCCCATCAACTCTGTTTTTTCTCATCCGCACCTTTCCCTCTGCTCCATTAAGCTGCTATGTCATGTCCTCTGTGGCCCTGCCATGTGGATTTACCACTTTAACTAAAGCCAGGCCATAGCTATTGGCTCCCCTATCAACTTTATGCTTTTCCTACCAAGATTAGCTTTATTTACTAAAATTATTTTTCCCTCAATTACCTTGGGAGTATGAATAGGGATTTTTTACAGTAAAAAATTATTTTCAACTTTAGGGTGAAATATTTATATACGTATCTATATAATCATTCATATATAGGCACTGTATAAAACCAATTCCTATATTTTTTATACTATACATTAAGAAGCCAACATTGGGTCCACAAAGTGATCTAAAGAAATCACTTATAACATCTAGAGCAGTGATTTTAAAACTATCTTAGAGCACTGGAGCACATTCATGTGTTTGATAGGATATCAATACATAACATGAGTAAAAGAGGAATTACCTGGTTGAAGTGAGTGAGCCCAGAATAGTCTGTAATCCTAACCCCTGTCCACCTTCTCGTCTGATTCCCAGGGCACCCGATTTGAAATCCAGTTGTTGATTTGACTACTGGATATTGAAGTAAAATGATTACTATTAATTAGACTTGCCATTGTTGGTCAATGATATTGGAGGCGACTTTTGGTGGTAGAAACAGTAGTTCATTTGCCATGAATGAATGTCCCCATGTTTACTTGTTCCATTTCTTATTGAGCAGCTATCAGAAATGTGGCTGGACCTAGTTTATGTGTGTTTAGTTATGACTACTATCAGTTCCTTCTAAGATAAGTGTTTATGGCCTGAGGAAATTTCAACTCTAATCCCATTTACCACGCCAAAGTGTGTATATTTATTTTACATTGACTTGTTCTGAGTATAAGAGTATATTTATGTAACATTACATGTCTTATTATGTGCCCTTGAGCAAAACAAAGGGCAATTGTGCTTTGATCCCTATTGGATTGGCGGTGATTTCCAGAAGTGTAAAGGAATTTTTATTTCAAAATAGTGACCAATGAGTTCTATCTTTGTTCTAGTTTTGGAAAGTTTGAATAATAATTTATTTTTCTCCTTCCTAGTTTTTTCAGAT
>NW_012135192.1:2380309-2399701 GCF_000956105.1 Propithecus coquereli | reverse complement strand
TTATTTAATTGCTAGCATGTTATTTGAAACAAATTTTGATTTTGTACACTAGAACTTGCCTATAAATATATTTGTGTTTATCCATGAGAAACATGGATAACTGTAATATATCTAGAAGACACACTCTAAATCTTTAGAAAACGAGAAAAAATGAGATGCAGACAATGCAAATTCTTTGTATGAAATGCAAACAAATGAAACTTTACTCTCAAGACATATTTTGCTGAATAATTTTATTTATTCATGACTGTATTCAAATAGTAAGATAAAAATGAAGTATTTAAGGGATAAAATGCTTATATATATGTTTCTGATTGCTTATTATCCTATGTTTCTGAGTTGTGAGTTTCCATTTCATTTTTCTATGCGGTTTTGGCTAAAGGTGACCCTTTTTGCCTTTTTTCTATGTGGTTTTACTGCACTTTTCTCCCTCTTTTATGCATCTCTGTACATTTTTCCAAGAGCCTCCTTTAGCCCTGCAATCTTTTAATCTGTGTCTGTTCATTTCTTGCATTTCCCTACAGGTCTCTCTGTCTTCTCTTTTTTGTTTATGGAGTTCTTCATCTGTGGACAATGGAGAATGGTGAGACTTAGATTAGACATCCATGGTATTGAAATTTAAAATGTCTCAGTAAAAACAACCATAGCCTTGCCGTGGTTCAGTGAGATGTGGAGGGCAGGTGTTTAATGCTAGAAATCAGTGGGATCACTGTGTGCATTTGTGTGACAATATGTTTGTCACCTCACCGTGTTCAGCTTTGGCCCAGAATTAACATTAAGCAAGAACATGAGCCATGGACCTTTAAGAATGTTCATAAATAGGTTTAGTCAATGTTTTCTTTCTCTTGCTACATTTTTTTTTCTTTCAGTGACAACCTATGCCTTCCCCTCAACTACTTGCTCTGTTTTCTCAGATGCATTTTTTATAATGTTTTTAATAGCCCAATTCCCACTCACAGTGGAAAACTAGAAATACAGTCATAGCGCTAAATGACAACAAGGCAAAATCACTGAAAACACACAAAAAAATTTGTACAATTTGTATGATTCCAGTCATCTGTGGTCTAATTTTTTCAAGTCTGGAAAACTATTTGTTTTCTTGAACACTTACTTGTAATTCAGTCTCTGCTAGAAATGTCAGAAACCAGAGAGCCAGATGGGACAGTCTGGGGGTCTCTGGAGAGTTTGGTGTGAGCAAAAGTCAGGAAAAGTATGTCAAAATATATGGAAGAAAAAATCACGTGAGTGAAAAATATGAATAGCTTTTCTTTGAAATATACTAATTTATTTTTTTGGCTGCAGCACACGACTGAAGTTTGAAGGGTAGAATAACATTAACAGAAGTGGTAATAAAATAAGCAGAGTAATTCTGCAAAGAGTAAATTAGTGGATCAGAAAGAGAGAAGAGATGTTTGAATCATTTCTGGGTGAGAGCTATAGAAAAGCTTTCAAGGTCTCTACATGGTGACTATAAAGAAAAAGAAACAAGTATTATTCTTAAAGAAATACTTAGACTCAAAAGGTACTTAGAATAATTATAAATGCTGTATGTTGAGATAAATCACAGTTCCATTTCAATTATATGTGAAGAAATAGTCCCCAGTTTCCCTTTATTTTTGCTTCTCACACTTTAAGAAATTTGTCATTTTCTTGCCCTTCTTAATTCTTCCTTTTCCTCCCTCCCCTCTTTTTCCTTAATGCCAAATCTGGGTGTTACAATATTAATGATTGTAAATAGAAAATGTGAAGCATCAGTCACTTCTCTTAGAAGGTTCCAGAACACACAAGAGTAGGTTTTACAGAACTGCCTGCCATCATGCCCAGCCCCATGGCACAAAGACAAGTTTAGGTGCCCCATGATCAGTGAGTTCTGTGGTCTTCATTGTGTGTATCCAACACAGGAAATTGTAGGAGACTTCTTTTGGTTTGCACAAATCTCAGAAGATTTTGTTCACATTACAAAACAATCTTGGAATATCCTAAATTCAAGCAATTAGAGAATTAGTTATGTGGCCTGAATGTCAGAAATCCCTCTAACCTTCAGGTTTCCTTGACTTCTCTGGAGAATCAAGCTAGGTTTACTCATTCTGTTTTCATAGCAAAGGTCACTTTTAGCCAAAATGATGCACTTGGAAACAATAGTAATTTCTGATATTCTATCATAGAGTTGCAAAACATATTAAAAATGCGTCTTGTGCTACATTATTTGCAAGTTTAGGTGTGGTGACTATTAGGTGTCTAAAAAATATACCTGGTTTAAAATGTCTCACAGCGATAATTGGCCTTCTGATCTTTGTATCATTTATATAAAATACAATACACGTTTGTCAGAGTGTATGGATCCTAGGGACCTTGTACCTAGGGTTAACGTAGGCACAAAACAGCCTGATATTAGGCAAGATATATCATGTGTGTGGAACTTAGAGCTGAAAGATGTGGAGTTCAAGTTCCAGCCCTCCCACTTACTACTTTCACAAAAAAATAGTCATGTCCCTTAACCTCTCTGAGCCTTGGTTTTCTAGTTTAAAGGTTGGGAATATCACCTCCTATTTCAATGGGTTGTTGTAAATATTGTTTATTTTTTCATGCTTTTTCTCATTCCACAAAGAATTTGACATGACATGCATATATTTAAAGATAAAATAAAATGTATTTGCTAGTGCTTTGCAGATTACACAAATATAAGCCACCAGACATCAGTGTCAGGCCATTTGGATTCCTGAGGAGGTCTGTCCCTTAGAATAAAAGTGCTTCTAAGCAGATGTTTTGGAAACTTCCATTTAATAAGTGCAAATAAAATGAAATTTGTCCATGCATGTCGTAGACTGATTATAGATGCCAATTTAAAATAAACCCATGAGAAAGGAAGAGTACGCAAGACCTTTTAGATTGGGGACTATTTACAACTAATAAAAATATTAGACTCAGACAGTTAATGTCTGTTAATTGAAAAGAATGTACATAATGACAAAAAGCTCTCAAGGATTAAGTAACTCTTTTCAATAAATTTGTGTCTTGTTAGTCATGATAAACATGTACAAACATTTGAGAAAGAATAGAACTCAAGTGTGAGTCATTTTTATTCAGCTTAAAGACAATGCCTTTTGCTGCATTTAGGGTTGGTGGATACCTCACGGTAACACAGAGGCATTGAAATACCAGTGGCCTCTGGGTTCCTTCTTCTAATTCCTCTTATTATCATGTGCCATTTGCCTTAATCTTGGGTTACTAGCTCTCCTTATCTGTCCTCTGCATCTAAAGCCTCCAGAAAGATTGCTCTGGCATGGCCTAATAGCTTTTATCAGCTCACCCAGTGGCTCTTACGCTTTGATGCTTGAAACAAGGAGTTAACCACGTGGTGCCAAGCCCTTCTGAACAAGTCAACTGCTCTCCTCTGTAAATAATGGCTGTTTATGCCAAGGCCACCGAGATGGGCTCCCCACCTCTTCCCTCTGTCAAAGTGAGATGGAATCTAAGGATAGAAATTAGGGGCTATTTGCCGCACTCCCCCCACTCCCCTTGCTTAATTTGATCTAATTGGAGAGAAATCGCTGGGTATGTGGTGCACCATAACAAGATTAGACCCCCGCTCTCTTTGGTCTTATACTTTAAGCTCCTGTCATGTCACCCTCCTAATATCTATATGGTATATTTGGCTGATAGTTAAGTTGTTAAAAAAAATGGTGCTGATGTTCCCAATGCACAGGATTTTGCAAGGACGAAATGAGACAAATATGTAAAGTGCTAAATAAAAGGTTGGGCACACAGCAGCCTAATGGCAGCAGCTACTGCTGTTGTTTCTGTTATTAACAAACTGAGGAAGAGGGGACACTAACCTAGAATGTTGGCTTTTCTAGGATCCCTGCTGGTAAGATCAGTATAGAAAACAACCTTCAGAGAGACCATAATGTGTAGGCAGAGAACAGGCAGAGAGGCTGACTTGGAGGAGGCAGGCTGGGCAGCTAAGTTTTATGCTGGGAGGGCCACAGTCCCAAATTTCAGACTTATCCCTTTCTGCCATTTTGTAGCAGCATGTGATGTGACAACACTACTGGCCGGGACAGGTTAAGTTACTTCACTGCACTCAATATTAATAAGTCACCTCGCTTTTTAATTAATGGAACTTTTACATATCTTAATCATACGTTCACAAGGAATAGAGAGTCTTTTTTTCTCCCCCTCTGCTCCTCTCTTCTATGGAAAGAATTTACTTCCCATATGGGGTTATCATAAAAGCTGAAAGGATTCAAGTTTAAAGTAATACAGTGAGTGATTGAAAAGCTGTTATACACCTTCATGTTCTCCTTCTTACCCTTTTGCATTTACATACAGGCCTCTTTCAAAGGAACAGACTTCATCTTCAGTTTGCTTTATGCAACTCACCCCTTTGTGTTTGGTTGGCCTAGAGATTTCCTTTGCTTAAATTTAGCATTTATCAATCACAACTAGCAATGCATGTGATGGTGTTAACGGGAAATTCCACAGGACCCTCTTCACACTGGGGAAGGGGAACATCTGCTACTTTTGTATTAGGATGTCAAGATTTAGAGGTCAATGTGTTTCCCCATCAAGGCTTAAGGCTTTGGGGATCAGGGGAAGTGTCAGGCTCCAAGCAGCACAATGAATGGCAGCTGCTGACTGGCTAGGTCTGCCTGTTCTCAACGGGGGATATTGCTGTTTGGCATAATGCGCTGAGACTTAGTGTGCTAAACACACCCAGCTCGGGTAGTGAGGCAGGCTGTGTCTTTTTTTCCCCCTGCTTCTGCACTGCCTTTTTAATCTTGGAAGAAATTATGTTGGGGTCTTCATTAGTGGCACCCAGCAGGGTGAAGACTCCATGAGGGCCGATCCGCACTATGGCTAAAAAAACTATCAGCCTTTGTGCAGGGAGTTGAAGGTTTAAGTTGCCTGAACCGGAAAGAGTCTGAAGAGGCGATTATGTTAAGCAAGTAATGTGTATCGGTAACATGGAATCGAATTACCAGGGTCAGTGACTACCTGGCTTTCCCTGTGCATTAAATGAAGACATAATATTGCATTTGTGCTGGGCACTTCTTGATGCCACATGCTATCGGCACCGTCCAGTCATCTGTATTTCACACCATGTCACCTCTAATTTCATGGGATTATCTGCGCTGTTGCTTTATTAGATACTCATGATCTTGAGCTTCCTTTGAACTCACAGCAGGGCAGGGCAAAGTCATTATTGTGAACAATTCCGTGCTTCTTGTGTTATATACAAAATTATTATTGCCATGATTTAGAAAGGTAGATATAGCCCACTATCATGCTTCTAAAAGTTTGCATTTATTTGCTCGTAAGGGAAGCTACGGAGAGGGAAAACATTGAACATGACAAATGTTTTTGAGTACTAGTGTTAGAAAGGTGTCAAGGCAGTGAATTAGTATTAGAAATGTATATAGGACAGTCGTTCAAACTGCGGTCCCCTGGTCAGCAGTATCAGAATCACCTCGGAACTTGTGAGAAATGCAAATCTTACTGGGTCAGAAACTCTGGGGTGGGGCTCAGCAGTCTGTGTTTTAACAAGCCTTCCAGGAGATTCTGATGCATGCTCAAGTTTGAGAAATACCGCCGAAGCATTTACGGAGTACAAGAATGGGATAGATCTGTATTTTCTGGGGCACAGTAGTAGACAAGACAGATGAAGTATCTGCCCCCGTGGACCTTATCAAATTACAAAGGACTATGTGGTTCTTTGCCCTAATGAAATGTTTATACATACCCAACGGAGCCTATAATTATTGTAGATACCATTACATTCTGCATTTGAATTAGCTTGTTATGTTCTTTGGTATCAGAGAATGACTAACAAAGGATAACTAATGCATGATTCCTTTGTGCATTTCAGAAACATCCCCCTTGCAATATGTATATCCATGGCCATCGTCACCATTGGCTATGTGCTGACAAATGTGGCCTACTTTACGACCATTAGCGCTGAGGAGCTGTTGCTTTCGAATGCAGTGGCAGTGGTAAGTCCAGGTTGGGAAAAATGCCAATTCGAATTTAGGTTAATGAGTTGATTCAATTTTATAGTAGGTCCCTCCAGCAGAAAGTGTTTTGAAATTCAGTAATCTTTTCTTGACCTGAATGATAATGAATATTTTAAAAATTTAGAGCACCCCTTAGCATATTCCATGTAACTGATGCAGCTAAAATCCTATATGATTTATCTTTACATTTAATTTCTTGTAAAATATTTCCACATATACATGCTTGAAAATCTGTCAAGGCATTGTTGAGTAGAAGGCATTATTCTTCCAACATGTCCTTAAGGATAGGTGGACAGTTACTGAATCTAAATGAATGTGGGTTTTTTTTTGGTATAAAAATCTTAATTCATTCTGTACTCTTTCCTGTTTGTAAACTTTTCAAATGCTAATTTAAAATCCTTTTCCCAAAGTAGCACTTAAGAATTTTCATGTGGACCATATAAATTTGTTTTTTCTAGCATATCCTTTTGAATACTAGTCCTGAGATGTTAATATATTTGGGAAACTCTGGGATTTTTAGAGTTAAACAGATGTCGTTATAGTACTTCTCAGAATATTAAGATACTAATGTGCATTTTAACTCCCTGAGAAGTGGATACACATAATTTTATAGCATTTTCCAAAATTTATTTGACACCAGGACCATCTTTGTCCCCAAAGATCATGGTATAGGATTGTTATTTTGTGACACATACTTTTATTTTGCATAAAAACTTAGTGAGTGAGAGACCATTCACCCATGACCCCATAACAATGAAGGGTGAAAAATTAACTTCGCATCACTTGAAGTCAGTTCCTTTAAAAATAGTATTACTTCATATCAGCAGCATTCACAAGGAATAAATTATCTCACTTTGTGTGAACCTATGTACGAGTTCACTGTATTAAAAAGATTTTGCCCACTGTTCTAACTCCTACCAGACACTCAAATATACAACACTTACTGATGTTGGGTCAGTCTTCTCATCTTTCTAGACAAAGGGCAGTGCTTATTCTTTGGGCATAATGTGGTCCATTAATTACAAAGCACCAGCTGCATCAAGGACAGATAGAGAATTCCACATCATTTTTGGGAAAACTACATCCTCCATGGGAATTTGCAATGTTGCACATATCATGGTATAAAAGAAAATTGCGGAAGTTTTGTTTACCTTTTATATTTTCTGTGGCTTGTTGAACTTATATTTGTGTTCTAGCGTTTTTATAAGGAACCACAAAAGGAATTGTCAGGATACCTGAGAGGGAGGGAGGGACTCCATAAACATGGATTCAGCTGGTGTGATTTTTCTGGAAAAAAGATTTTCAGGGTTGCTTATATATATGGTATAAATTATGAAGTCATCAATTATTTTACTGACTTCCTAACAATGGGATTGGTATATGAACCAAGTATCTGTAATAATTCTCAGTGTACGTTTGTACTTCACCGTGAAAATATGGCTTTCCAGGCTAAAGAGAAGGTATTGTGCAGAAGGATTTCTGTCTCCAAAAGCAGAACTTCTGAATTGAGCTTTTTTCTACTTACCAGAGTCAGAGACGATACATATCATAGTTGATAAAGATTCGGTAAATGGATCATTGCTTTTTGAAAGTAGAGAGAAGGTGCTTGTTTAGACCTTTGCTTATAGTTTCGCAACAAGCAATGCCATGGTACCCGCTTTTGATTATAGTCCACAGAGTGAGTCTGACCCTAACCAAAGAGAAGAATTTTAAAACATACATGTATCACCAGGGTACCAGAGAGTCATAGAGCAAGTTTGGCCCAAATTGTTTCATTTTATTTCACTTTCTAGCAAAGCATTAATTTGCTTCATTCTTTCTTTCACTAGACCTTTTCTGAGCGGCTACTGGGAAATTTCTCATTAGCAGTTCCGATCTTTGTTGCCCTCTCCTGCTTTGGCTCCATGAATGGTGGTGTGTTTGCTGTCTCCAGGTGAGTGAGTTCACATATTTCCAGAAACACATTTCTGTTTTTGAGATTGGATGTGATAAGGATAACTTTAAAAAGAAAAGAAATAGTGCCTCCAAACCTTTGTTCTTAAAGGGACGTGCAAGATTGCAATGTTGGTTCAAGTATTAGCAGCAGGTTTTATTCTGCCCATTAGAGGGCACTGCTTGTCTACTCCTAGCCTACTCTGAAAACGGACATGTGGCATTTTTTAATAGTATGTCTGCAGAGTCTAACAGTAGCTTTTCATTTCTGGTGATAAAATCTTTCGTTTCTCTAAAGATATCAAGATTAAAGTAAAGAAAGAGACAACAGAAATCACCACCCCCCTATCTGTATCCCCTTTGTTCTGTTTGAAGCAAAAGTCCCTTTTTAAAAAATATTTTTGACAATTATGTTTATTTAATTCATTTTTCATTTGTAAGGTGAAATTAATGTACTACATATCTGACATTGTTGTTATCATTGTTACTTAGCATTAATGTATGATGAGATTGAAACCCAATCAGATAAATATGAATGCTGTATGTGTGTGCGTACATGTGTATGTGCATGTGTGTGTTTGTTGATCTGAATTGACAACACGCATATAATACTAGGAATATAGAACTAAATTCACCATCAGCTATTTATATGTAGGGAGAGCTATACTGAATCAGACATTGCTATTGTTTCTCCTCAAAGACTAATATAATGTCGGCAGATTGTATAAAATTTGAATTTAGATTTTTTATGTTATTCTGTACCTTACCTGAAAAGTGACATCTAAGTAATCACTTAAGAAATGCCAAACCATTTGGTAGGAAAAAGATGCAAATTTTCTCTGGGATTTCTGGATTTTCCCTTTGAAATGATCAATTATATAGTCAACTCCACCCACATTTTTCTCCCATCAGGTTATTCTATGTTGCGTCTCGAGAGGGTCACCTTCCAGAAATCCTCTCCATGATTCATGTCCGCAAGCACACTCCTCTTCCAGCTGTTATTGTTTTGGTAATGCATATTAACAAGTATATCTAGATATAACCTTGAATAACAGGTTAGCAAAGAGGGAGTCAAGTCAGACTTTAGGTAGTGCTTTACTTTCTCATTCGTTACTAATGTATGCCATGGTGGAGTTTGGGAGATAGAATATTTTCCATTCCTTCCCTTTATTCGGTGTTTCTGATGTGTATTTGATGCTTTGGGGTAATAACCACGTCACTTGTCTTTCACCTTTGCAGAAATTTGTAAGGTCTAAGGAAAATGATTAGCTTGGCTCCTCTCCCTAACACAGAGACTCACAGGAAAGGATGCGGAGTAATAGGTCCCAACTATTAATACTTACATAAAGTAAAGCTAAAAGCTCCAGTCCAAAAAATACCTGGTGGTCTCATCATGGGCACCTCATAATGAAATGCACACAAAATTATTCAAAGAATTGATGAAATCCTAGACAGTGCAATGATTCTGTGATTAAAAGTGAGACATTTGAGAGCAACCCTGCGGCATAAAAATAAAAACACCAAAACTTAAATTTGAGTTGTAGAATTCTTTATGCAGAGAAAAGTGTTTGTGAAATGTGGGCTACAAAAGACTGTATAAGGTGTAAAAGTCCTCAAATACCCATTGGTAATGTTATATTCATTTTCCCCTACGATTTTGTGATATTTTTCTCAAGTGGAATCTGTTGTCAGGAGCACCATAGAATGCATCGAACATTTTTTTTTTTCATGCATTTAATTTGTTTCTGAACGTTTCCTTGAAATTTCTTTTTAAAGTACACGTACTCTCTGTGCGGAATCTGGAAGTTAATGTCACTTGTGGGAACAGAATGTATTATTCCATGAAGAGGGCTTTCGTTTTAAGCCTCTGCTATCAGTCATGCTGTCCTTGGCATGTGCAGCTGCAGAGACTTGCTAAGCTGATCTCTGTGCTCATCTTCTCTGTGGTCTTGAGGGTCACACACGTGGAGAGTAAACATGGAGGGAAAAAGGTCAATGTTTTGCAATCAAGAATCCCCAGAATCAAGAACCCCTAAGTGGCTGTGGTTCCTATGTATGTATAGCCAAGAGCTCATCAGAGAGCATTCGCAGAGCTTTGTGTGAATTTTCCAATTGGGTTCATTTTTAATGTTCGTTATTGGCTATTTACTAGTCATCTCAGTCTTTGGATCTTTAAATTTTGAATCATTGAATATCCTTTCTTTTGCTCTATGAAAACACATTCTCTTCTCTCAAGTGTAGAAGGAACTAAAACCAAAATAAAACATTCATGTAAAATTCCACCTGAATGAAAGGTAATGGTGATGGCACTCTTACACTGTCACTGGTGTGTAAATGCATTGTTACAGCAGAACATAGAAAAGAGTTAGTCAAATTGTGGTTTTAATGATGCTGCTAGTTTATCAGTGTAAATAATCATTTGAAAAAGATAGTAATGGGTAGTGACGTCATTGTTATCACCTGTGTTCTCATTTAATTCACCAAGCTTCATTTTTTTTCCTCCCTTCCGCCACCCCCAGCACCCTTTGACAATGATAATGCTCTTCTCTGGAGACCTCAACAGTCTTTTGAATTTCCTGAGTTTTGCCAGGTGGCTTTTTATTGGGCTGGCAGTTGCTGGCCTGATTTATCTTCGATACAAACGCCCAGATATGCATCGTCCTTTCAAGGTAACCTCAGTAATCTTGATGGGTTTCCATAAATCTTTCTCCTAATACCTAGTCCTCCCTTTGTCATAATTTGATGATGGGAAGGTTGGGCAGGGGACAGCATCCCGTAGAATAAAATGTTTAACTCTTGCAGGCAGTGCCTTCCTATTGGATTTATTGTAACTTGGAAAAATTAGTCAAAATTTTTATGTAATATACTGAACTTTCTATGTCACATTTTTGAAAAAAAGATGGTATAGATGGATGTTTGTTATTCTGGTTTTTCATGAATGTGTCCAATGACCTGATATGTCCAAAGTACGGGATACTTGTGTCTTCATGCTGAGTAGTTGTGGACAGCCATGCTGAGAAAGAGCGAGGTAGATACTTCTCTAAAAGGCTGCTGCTTTACAAAATAGGCATTTTTAAGTACGTCAAAGTCGTGGCTTGATACATTGCTCTTTCTGTACATTATACACTCTAAAAGGAATAGGAATGTAAAATATACAGAAAAAGAGAAGATCTATGAACTTGCCACTTAGTAGAATGTCCATGTAGCAAAACTAAGTATTTCCTTTGGGGAGGGCCGAAGACTCTGCTTGTCATCGCCTTCAGCCTTGAATGTTCACGGATTGATTTGACCTCAGTATTTATTTGCTTTTAAGAAATAGCACAGATAAGGCTGTCAGTCATGTTGTCAGAATTCTAATTATATTCATCGCCTAATGCTGGCAGCATCTTCATTAGCGGTTGAATAGGAGTTGGCCTGTTTTATTCCTGTCAGTTCTTATTGTGAATCTCATCAGAAAATCAATATGCACTGAAAGACTTTAACATGTAACTTATCAGCCAGTGCTCTGGACTCCATGTTAAAGTGGATTCTAATCATAATGATCAAAGAGCCAATCTTTTAAAATCGAAAACATAAATCATAACATTTTTTAACTAGTAAAATAATTCCAACAGAACATCTCTTATGAAATAGCCTTTTTTCAAATTTCAGCATATTACGGGGGGACAAATGTTTAGGTTACACAGACTGCCTTTGCCCCGCCTGAGTCAGAGCTACAAGTGTGTCCATCCCCCAGACGGTGCACACTGCACCCATTAGGTATGAATATACCCATCCTCTCCTCCCTTTTTGTGCTTAGATTTTGTTCTATACAAAGATTTTAAAACAATTTAAATTAAATTGAATTAAATTTAAGGAAGTATGTTTAAATGGGGCACTCTCTGTGCCCCATGAAAGAGATTTTGCTACTAAAAGTACTTTGGTGCCTGTCACCTGGTCATGTGACTAAAGCATATCACATGACTGACATGCTCATCTTGAAACCACCTTCTGTCTCTTGAAGTACATTTAAAATGATTTTTTTTTTTCTGTTCCATGTTCCAGGTACCACTGTTCATCCCAGCTTTGTTTTCCTTCACTTGTCTCTTCATGGTGGCCCTGTCTCTTTACTCGGACCCATTTAGTACAGGGATTGGCTTTGTCATCACTCTGACTGGGGTGCCTGCATACTATCTCTTTATCATATGGGACAAGAAGCCCAAGTGGTTCAGAAGAATGTCAGGTAAGATTTTTAAGCAGTTTCAGGACCTTGTGAGAGACAGTGTTACAGAAAACCTGCAGAGGTGCACATACGTAACATGCATATCTTAAAATTAAAAGATATAAGTGGCATAATTGCTACTTTGAGTACATTATTGCATTTTAATTGGAAATGCTTTTTTTTTTTTTTTTTTGTAGGAAGGACACGCAGGGTATAGCCATTGAATCTTTTCAGGGTATTTAGTAGTTTGGATGCTCTAATCACTTCTTAAGAGAACTGCTTTTTTGATTGAATTTTATCAGCAGTTCTGTAAATGACCTAATTGCTCTTTTGAATCCCTTCCTAACCTAGTTATTTTTCTTCTGGGTTGAATGCAGTTTAGTGATTCTATATCATAACTTGATGCGTGACGTGAGATTTGTGGTGGAGTTAGGCAGAGGCCTGCAAGTGTGTTCGATATCATGATCATAACACTACATCAGTAGGAACAGTGACTCACAGACAGGTCATGACAGCAAGAACAACGAAGAGAAGAATAACGGCTCCCATTTATTGTGTGAATTCTATGTGTTTGCACATGTATGCCCTTGTTTATTGCTTAAAACAGGCTTCTGAAGTAGGAAAAAAATGAGTATCTTCATTTTATAGATTTCGAATTATAGCATGGGAAAATTCATGTCATTTGTTCCAAGTCATACAGATATGAAGTAGAGGAGCTGACACTCAAACTCAGGGAGTTTTGTATTTTAGAAAAATCACCCTTGGGGCAGTGTGGATGGATTAGAGAGGATTGAGGCTAAAATCAGAGAATCAAGTTTGGTGGTTATTGCAGCAATCCCAAGAATTGAAGGGGGTCTGAACACAGGCAGTTTCAGCAGGGCGTGAGAGAAAGGGAAAAATACTAAGGAGGAAAACCCAGCAGGACGTGGTGACCATTTAAGTTGGGGGAGAAGAAAACATAATAGATCGCTAAATCAGAAGGTGCTTATGAACAGCCTGTGTTGAAAGCCCCTGTCTCTATCAGGGCTCTCCTGAGTCCTCTCCCCTACGTTATCATCTCAGTCAGTCCTCACCAAGATTGATGTGCCGAGGCGGTGCTAATCTCAGACCCAGAAGAGGAAACCGGGGCTCAGGGAGATGGAGAATTTATTTTTCAGTGTACAGATTTTGAACTATAGAGCTAGGATTTGAACCCACGTCGGCTGGACTTCAAAGTCTATGCTCTTTCTAGAGTGGATGCGTTGTAGAAGAAAAAGAGAAAGAGAGAGGTCAAATATATAGCTAGAGGGGCAGATATGTTTTTGCTGGTTGGTTTAGAATGTACTTTTGTACGTCTTTGTTTTAATTTACTTACTTTACTGCAATTAACCTTTAAAATCCAAGTTAAAAGCTTAGGGAGAGTTCTGGTAAAATTATTAATAAATAATGTCAATGTTACTAAAAAACAGCAACAAAATCTGAATATACATATTGAATCTATAGTGTGCTATACGAACTCATTTAGAAGCCAGCCATTTAAAGCAGAGTTTTACTACTACTCTTTGTTAGATTTTATTGATATTTGGCATCTTTAGACCTCATACTACCATTTATACCTGGATTTTGTTTTCTAGCTGGTAACATTCTCTCTCACAGAAGTGTTACTATACAAGTTAAGCACTTGAAGGCTAACATAGGCACACTGATTGCCTTAACCAAACATTTAATCTGCATTTCTTGTTAGCTCACACTAGTTTTATGTAGAATATTTTTATGTGAGTTTTCTCTGTTGTAGACACTTACCACAGAGCCTATTCAGAAGAACAGAAAAGATATTGTTAAATATAGTTACCATTTAAGACAGATTAGCGCTCACCACTGTGAGATCTGTGTCTATCTTCCATCCTAGCTAGGGATAGTTCAAACCCCTGAGCACCATAGAAAACCAACAGAATTTAGGAAGAAAGAGCTAGTAACACTAGAGTAGGAGTAGAATGAGAAGAAGCATAATGGAAAAGCAAAGTCGTTGTCCTATCCCACTTAGTAGGTGTTTTCATCCTCCTGTTTGTAGTCAGCCAACTGAAAGTTCTCTCCTTTTGCTAACATGTATGTATTTTGTACCATGTCTTTGTCAGTTCATAATGAGCTTTACAACAGGCAATTCTCATGCTTGATCCTTGCTATTATATTTTTCGGTCTCTAATGATGTTTTGAACATCTCCAAGGCCTCCAAATTTAGTGTTAGCCTTTTGTGAAACTAGCAGCAATGGAGCAGTCCCGTAACAGTTATTTGGTTCTCAAAAATGCCGTTAAGTCTTACCAGGGAGCTGGCAATTTTGCCTTTAAACTGTGATCATTGTGACTCTTTATCTTTATAGCTGCCCTGAAAGTGAGTAGCAAAAAGCAACAATCCTCCGTAATTTTGTTTGATTTTCCTCTTAGGCAGCATTCTTGTAGTAAAATAAAGAAAATTCATAATATTTATTGCTGCAATAACAAGTTATTTTCTTAGCCTTTGGCTAAAACAAAACACTCACACACAGACACATAGAAGAACAGAGTCCTAAACCTCCACCCCAACCTTTCTCCCAACTACTCTACGTTCTTTTTGTTAGAGAGAAACTCAGTGTGAACTTGGAGACCAAGAGAGCCTTTGCTTGGAGGAGTTTGTTCAGTAATTTCATATCATATTGTTTTGCTTGGTAAATTTCTTTAAATTTTAGACTATCATTTATTTTTACTCTAACATACATGAGTAGATTAGCCCTGTGAAAATGATAGTCTATTAAAATACGTCTTACCTAGGTTGTTTCCAAGAAAAATGAGAGGTGACGAAACAGTGTTCAGAAAATGGTGAAAAGCTGCTTAATACAGACAGCCAGGGAATGTTCAGAACACAAGGATCTCAGATTTTCAGAGATTTGATGAATTTTTCTGGCCACAGGATGCCAGTGTTGAACCACTTTTTGTTTGATAGTGTTTCTAGGGAGAAAAGAAAACGTGCTCTTTAGGGAATAGGCAGATACTGTGTAAAGCTTTTCTCTGCCATCTGTGACTGAGTGGTTAATTCTCCTGATTGGTTATTTATATTATTTATTTACTCATAGAAATCCAGGATTCTCACGTAAGGCAAAAGGGGCAAATACCCCACCGATATATGCAAATATAGGCAGGTAGTAAGACCTGGCAAATCCCCGGTCTTGCTGCTCGGCTGTCTCTCTATTTATCAGCCAAAACCTGTGACAGCTGAGGGTGCACAGGGTGGCTGGCAGTTGGTCCCTTTTGCTCAGGGAGAAATACGGTAAACATCCTTATTCAAACAAAATCTTTTATTATAAAAAATCACACTGGGCAACACCAGCAGAATGACTGTCATGCATCTTTGTGGAAAGCGATTTTGCAACTCAGAGTCCTAAAAGCTTATGTTGCATGCACTGTGTCACGATAACTTATGATAAGTCACTGAAAGCTAGTTAATGCATTTCACAGCCTTTTCATGAAGACTGCAGTCCAACATTTTCAATTAATTAAACTTGTCTACATTTCTTAGGGGTCCAAACTGTCTTCATTGTATGGATAAAATGAGATCACACTTGTGAAAAGGTTTTGAAGCCTTTAAAAAATTACTTACTATTCTTCTTATTATGACTTTCAGAGAAGATTTGCTTTGTGCTACTTCACAAACTTACTCAATTTTTGTTGTAGTTCCCATGTTGGTCCAGGTACAGTTGGGTAAATCAGATTTTGCAAGGTGATTTGTTATCTCAACTTTTTTCAAGAATAACTACTGAACATGAAAGGTAAAGCTAAACATACTGCAATTGTTATTTGGTCCTGTAGCTTGCAGTTACTAAAACACCTAGCACAGATTCATTGACTCGCCCTTACTGAAAGCAGTAACATCATGGGGGTGATGATCCCCAAGCCAAAAGCCTTTTCGTGAGCGTGGATGTAGAAATGGCAGTCAAATGGCACATGCTCTGCGGTGTTTCCAGCAAGCTGGAGGCTGCTTTAGAGGCTTACTTGCCTTCATTGAGTAACCCTGTCTGACCTACTGCTGTCAGATAACCCAGAAGGAAAAGTTGGTGTGACTCCAAAAGGTACTCATGGCCAAAATCAATCACTCCGTGGAAACCTTCATTATGATGAAAATTAGTCAAATCTTGATATCCCAAGAGAGAGTGTAAGAAAGCTACCAGGGAGATTGTTAATAGGGCTGACTGAACGTGGAGGAATAGTAGACTGCAGAAAGTGTGCGGAACCAGAAGAGAGATTCTTTGGCCATCGTTGTGCTCCTGAATGGAGGACCTAAACAGATTTCAGGAAGGAAAGTGACATACTTGGAAAGCAGCAGGATCGAAGTTGCTCCTTATTTGTGTGAAATGGAGCCAGGGATATGACAAGGGAGGAGGCAAGATGTCTAAGAAAGCACAGGTGTAGGGGGCCCAGAATATAGAGAAACGCTTTTGGAAAAGGCTTTGGCGTTGGGTGTGGAGGGCAGACGTTGTGGAGATTAGTTCAGGAGGCTGGGGCAGGACCTCTTCAGGGAGACAAAGCCGGAGAGGATGTCTTCTTGACACCACTGCTTTTCATTTGGCCCATTGCAGACGCTTGAACCCCTTGTTTTTTCAACCTGCTGTCAGCCCTAGCCCCTTCTCTGCCTAAACATGTTATATCTCCATTACTATTGATTGATACTTACTTTTCCCCAAAAAGTCTATTTTTATAGGACAATTTTGCAATTTCCTTTTCTGTAACTATGAGCTTTAATGGCTCTTGAGTGCTCCCTTATTCCACACTTACATCTCAATGTAAAGAGCGGGGGCTGTGAAAAATAAAGTTTATTTAAGAAATATTTATGTAGAGCTTATCATTGGCTAGCACTGTGCTGGGCTCTTGACAATTAATATTGTCTGTAAAATTAATGTGCTGAGGACAACATCTTTGGTGAACATGGTTATAAAGCAAAGGATGAAAGAAATATTTTTGTAATGTCATTAAATATTTCATGGAAGGGGCTACTACAAGGAACGAGTCATAAATGAGGAGAAATATTATATGTCCAAATGAGAGAAGATGTGTGTCTGAAACCATCAAGAGGATGGGCTCTAGACTTCTCCAGGTCTGGCAGGAAGTCGAAGAGTTTCTGTAGGGATTGATCACAAAGATAAGAGGTGAAGAAGAACTAATGTCCCTGGAAAATGGGGTCACAGAGTTCTAGGACTGCCAAGGTAAAATGACCTTAGAAATCATCTAACCCAGTGGTTCCTACATTTTTGTATCTATCAGAATTACAGATTGCTAGGCCTTCAGGGTTGAGGAAGGGTTGAGCTTGCAAATATTCATTTCTATTATCTCAAGTGATGCTAATGTTGCTGGTCCAGGAACCACACTTTGAGAAACACTGATTTAGTCCCTCATTCTACTGATGAGGCAAACGAGGCCCTTGGAGATAAGATAATTTCCTCAATAATATGCTACAAGTTAGAGACTGGAAATAATATTCTGATTCTTCTACTGATTCTTCTGAGGAACAGGTTGTAATCTCATAGGTGCGAAAAGAACAAGCCAATTTTAATATGAAGTATATTTTGAACATTTATTTATATCTTGGTTCTATTGTCTCACAATATTTTCAGCCTCCCAGTTCATGAATAAAAGTCCTTATTTGAATGCAAAATATTAATGTATTCTTGCTGAGAAGCCATCATGGGAAGTTACAGAAGTGACAAATAAATTAATTGAGCATGATAGGATTCTAACGAAGTAAATAATTCTTGAAAGTTCTCTATGAAATAGGCGGTTGTGTGTTTTCAGTATTCAACCACAAGTAATTCATATTTTGCTGTTTTTATGCATTTCTGATTTCCATGCATTTTTAATTTCTCTTCTTTATTTCTTTGCAGACAGAATAACCAGAACATTACAGATAATACTGGAAGTAGTACCAGAAGAAGATTGTCGTAAATTATGAACTAATGAATTTGAAGTCTTGGCCACCTGCGCAAGAGCAGAGACACAATATGGATCTTCCCTTCATTTTCTGAAAATCCAGAGAATCGCAACTTTGGTGACGGACTAAAGGAATCAATTATTTCTATTCATATCATTTAGTATATTTAAACTAATTTCTAAGAAATTTACTTATAACTCCATGTAGTTATAGAAAGCTAATATGCAATTGTGTATGAGTTCACACGGTTCTCAAGTGTCCGATATCTACCTGTTGGAGTTAGGGAAAAAGATTAAGAAAATGGACAGTTACTTTAGTGGTCATTCTCTACACCATGTCTTACTGTGGCTAAGAACCTTCAAATTGATGACCGAGGTGTTTTCTGTATGTGTGGGTTTTGTATAACTGTTTTACACACCATAGGTGACTATACTGTGAAAAATGTTGTCTATTCTTCTTAAAAAAACACACATCATTATTAAGGCAAAGAGGACAAAAAGAAATTTATTTTATGTTGACATTGCATTGCTTCCCCTTAGATACCAATTTAGATATCACTCATCTTTTAATGGATTATACCCAGAGCATTTTGAACAAAGGTCAGAGGGGATATGTTGAATACTTTATTCTAGGGGCTATTGTTTATGAGACAAAAATAAGATTTATGTTGGAGTAAAAATCCTTGAGAATATATTATGTTAGATATTTCTTTACTCATTATCAGAAAGTTCCACAGTTATGTGCCATTTCGTTTTCACATCAGTCTGTTTGATCTGGAAAGTGTGTAACACTTCTTAGAGCAAGAATCAGTTTGATATTAAAATCCTCTTAAGAATAACTACCTACTTCACTAATAATTTACCCCTGATAAATAGATCTAAACATGTACATTTTTAAATCTTCAAATTACGATATCGACATGAGAGAAATTACCAATAAAGAAAATATCCCCAATATTAGGACCATCCTTATAATCATATTGACATGAAATGTTAGTAATTCTGAACTTTGAAAAATATTTAGGCTATTTTTACATTGTAATGAATTTTAAGAGTTTGTGCATTTCTTTTGTGTATTTTATATTCTATTAAAATAGCTCTTTGGATAAAACTGTCCAGATAAATTATGGAAAAGTGCATATTAATATAAAAATTGAGGAAGAAATGTCATTGCTAAATAAGATTTACAACTGATGTTTCTAAAAAAATTCCTCTTCTATATCTAGGGTTTTTCAGTAATTTCCTCAACTTAATTATCATTCAACTTGTAAAAGAGATAACTAATAATAAGTTCATCAAAAGAAGGAGAAATTG
>NW_012135192.1:2377427-2378749 GCF_000956105.1 Propithecus coquereli | reverse complement strand
CAGCCAGTGCTCTGGACTCCATGTTAAAGTGGATTCTAATCATAATGATCAAAGAGCCAATCTTTTAAAATCGAAAACATAAATCATAACATTTTTTAACTAGTAAAATAATTCCAACAGAACATCTCTTATGAAATAGCCTTTTTTCAAATTTCAGCATATTACGGGGGTACAAATGTTTAGGTTACACAGACTGCCTTTGCCCCGCCTGAGTCAGAGCTACAAGTGTGTCCATCCCCCAGACGGTGCACACTGCACCCATTAGGTATGAATATACCCATCCTCTCCTCCCTTTTTGTGCTTAGATTTTGTTCTATACAAAGATTTTAAAACAATTTAAATTAAATTGAATTAAATTTAAGGAAGTATGTTTAAATGGGGCACTCTCTGTGCCCCATGAAAGAGATTTTGCTACTAAAAGTACTTTGGTGCCTGTCACCTGGTCATGTGACTAAAGCATATCACATGACTGACATGCTCATCTTGAAACCACCTTCTGTCTCTTGAAGTACATTTAAAATGATTTTTTTTTTTTCTGTTCCATGTTCCAGGTACCACTGTTCATCCCAGCTTTGTTTTCCTTCACTTGTCTCTTCATGGTGGCCCTGTCTCTTTACTCGGACCCATTTAGTACAGGGATTGGCTTTGTCATCACTCTGACTGGGGTGCCTGCATACTATCTCTTTATCATATGGGACAAGAAGCCCAAGTGGTTCAGAAGAATGTCAGGTAAGATTTTTAAGCAGTTTCAGGACCTTGTGAGAGACAGTGTTACAGAAAACCTGCAGAGGTGCACATACATAACATGCATATCTTAAAATTAAAAGATATAAGTGGCATAATTGCTACTTTGAGTACATTATTGCATTTTAATTGGAAATGCTTTTTTTTTTTTTTTTTTGTAGGAAGGACACGCAGGGTATAGCCATTGAATCTTTTCAGGGTATTTAGTAGTTTGGATGCTCTAATCACTTCTTAAGAGAACTGCTTTTTTAGATTGAATTTTATCAGCAGTTCTGTAAATGACCTAATTGCTCTTTTGAATCCCTTCCTAACCTAATTATTTTTCTTCTGGGTTGAATGCAGTTTAGTGATTCTATATCATAACTTGATGCATGACATGAGATTTGTGGTGGAGTTAGGCAGAGGCCTGCAAGTGTCTTCAATATCATGATCATAACACTACATCAGTAGGAACAGTAACTCACAGACAGGTCATGACAGCAGGAACAACGAAGAGAAGAATAACGGCTCCCATTTATTGTGTGAATTCTATGTGTTTGCACATGTATGCCCTTGTTTATTGCTTAAAACAGGCTTCT
>NW_012135192.1:2351647-2368417 GCF_000956105.1 Propithecus coquereli | reverse complement strand
TGGTTAGAGTACATTTCATCCTTTAATTTTTATCTATTTGAAAATGAAAATTTTGGAAAGAATTAATTATACTGATTAAAATTAATAAGAGCAAACATAGAATTTATAGACAATTGTCCAAAGAAGAAATGATGATTTGGAGCAATTTCAGTTCACTAATTTCAATTTTTGCTCTTGACAACATTTAATATATATCCAAGACTGACTTTTTTTTAGACAAACCTAGTGTTTGGGTGTCTAACTGAATTCATAACCATTCCTTCCTCTTATTCATAGAATAGGGTTTTCAGAATTTGATCTATAATCCATATTTTCAATATACGTTGTCCATTTGTCCACCTCTCCCTATTCTACCTTGTGAGAAGTAAAAATTTCTTTTATATCCCAACCTTTTGCACAGTCAAGGCTCATGAAATCTAAACATGCAAACTCTTCTTGAGTTTTTCCTTGCCTTAATGAAAAAAAACTAGTAAAGTCTCCTGGAGAGAGTTGTGCAGTTCTTGGCTATTCCTGAGGTTAATGTGCTTATATTGACAATAGCAGATTTACCTCATCATTTTATTTATTTGTTTATTCTTGGCTATAATACCTCTTTAAATGTATCCTTGTACAAGCAAACTGGAATACGTGTTCATTATTTTTTCTCTTCTTTTCAAAAATGATTTTTACATTATCAAATTTCTACTGCCATTGTAATACCGTTTTAACCAGACAGAAAGTCAGCCAGTAATTTTTTAAAAAAATGATGAAGATGAAGTTGTACTTCAGCTTATTTTTAGGAGACATCATGAGAAGACACACAGTTTCTTTAATCAGGGAATCAATATTCATAATTTGTATTCAAAATGGTAGTATGTAAAGAAGATTCTGGTTCAAAAACTCTCCCTTACACATATATATAAATACATGTATATAAATAATTCATAGTTTTATACTAAGTAAATTTTTTCTCCTATTTTTTAGATGATACACATATTTACACGTGCTATATTTGTACCAGTGTGCATATGCAAATGTTTATGCACATATTATGAGTTTATTATAACATTAAGAAGTAAAAGTGACCAATACTGTTTAAAATAACTAATGTGCTATTTTCAATATTTTTGGTGGGGGACACATTGAGTCCCATATTTAATTATGATTTTAAAAGACTAGTGAAGACTTATAAAGCTAAAAAAAAATTGGTTAAAAAAGTGATGATTCTCATTACGCAATTATGAATATTGTGGTAAATATCTTCCTCACAATGCTGTTTTGGCCCAGTTTTTAAAGTATTAGATTATGTTCCTTTGATCAAATGAAGAAAACTGGAATATTACAAATGATGATTAGGTCAGCTGAAAGTAGACCCTGTTCTTGTCTTTCCTTAGGAGATCAAAGATTTGACTCCAGTTCCAAACACAAAAGTCAGGTGTGTGCATGCACATGCAAGTGCCACGGCCCCTGCCCTGTTGGCACAAAATGAGGACAGCTTATTAGGTTATGTTAGCAATGCATGGCAGTTTCTCGAACACTAAAATATGCACATGGAAACAAATTTCCAGATTGTCTTGTATGTCTAGTGAAATTATTTTCTCAATTGCTATTTGATATATCAACAGATGGTTAAAGCATATAATTACATAACAGAAATCTTCATAAACTGTAATCAGACTTCAGGAAACTCATTATTTTATCTTGATTTGCAGAAGAAGGTAATGCTAAGAAAGGGAGCAAGTCTGACCTTTGTTAAAGTTGAGCTCTTATAATTGAGGCATAAGTTATGAAAAGAGAGAAAACTGAAGGTCAGAGTAGCAGGAAATTATAGTATGTGATTAGAGGTAACAATATTTTGGACTTATGCAATACAGTCAGAGAAATATTAAAAATTAGTTGTCTGCTGTGCATAGGTGGATATCCCAAAAGGCTAATGAAATATAAGTTTCAGTGCCCCTCACTTAAACATACGTCTTCCAAGGTCCTGAACCTAACTTTGAACTAGGAATTTTGTATTAATTTTCTTGAAGAAGACCAGCAAAATTGTGTATAATTCTGGCCCCACAAAAATCTGCATTTGTCCCTGTGAGTAAGGTAAAGTAACTTCCATTATTTTTTTCGATCAGAAATAAGCATGGCTTATTTGTAAAATATATTTTTAAATATTAAAGTTGTGAGTAATTGATGTATCTCTATATAAGTGGATTTCTCATGATATATATTATGTGATATATAAGGAGATAGTTTCATCTTCATTCTGAATGATAGAAAAACAATGAATACTCATTGAATCGTAGCTCTTTTTCTTAGTTTGTAAAGAAATATAAAGCGATTTGGGATTTGAATGCAGATGAATCAAGCAATTTGAATTTTACTTTAATATAACCTTGCTTCATTTTACCCTACATGAGATGCAGTGTGTTGGTGCTGATAATGTTTACAGAGTTACATTTTACTTTCCTAACCATTCAAAGTCAGGAATTAAAATATGGCATGGTGTAACTGGTGAGAAGCTCATAGTGGATATGAATTAGAGTAGATAATGAGTCATCATGGTAGCTTCTGTTTACATTACTTATATATGAGTAAAGAATTATCTATATATGTAATAATTTTCTCATAAACAGTATTTTTAACAGTATGTTTAAATCTATCCTAATATATATTAATATAATGCCTAAAAGTGTGACCTCCAAGTAGGCCTTAGTTTTATTAGTACTGTACTTTAACAAGATTTTTTAATGGTCAAGTTTTGGAGGTAATTATTTCTTCTGTTGCATTTTCAAATTAGTTGGTGTCTAAAATTAAATATTTGTCTAATTTTAGATGCAAATTCACAAATGCATAGATTACAGTTTCACAGAAAGTTCACCAATTTTCCTTATGTTGTGAGATAAGGATCTCAAAAAGATCACTTGATCTTTTTGAAGCATTTCTCTATTTTATTTGAATGAATGAATTACTCTCTTTTATTTCTTGACATATATGCTCAAAGTAGGAAGCGAGTCTTAATTTGAATTTATACTATTTCCTAAATTTTCTTAGTGTGAATCTACCAGTTAGGTTTACTTTTTTGTGAGTTTTCTTCCTCTTCCTCTTTGTTACCATTGGCTTTAAAATGCACAGAGGATGGTTACAGTCTCTAAATATCTCTCTGTTACATGTGTATATTTCAGTGCACTTAGATCAAGGGTACATTTATAGTATCAATAACTGCCTTTACAGTTTTATTGATAATAATTCTCTCAAGAAACTGTGGAGCATTAGGATCTGAGAGCTATACAGATGGCCACACTTGTTTGAACATGAATATATGCTTTTTTCCCCTTGACATACACACTACTGATTTTAAAAAGGAAAGTATGACTTTCAAGTGAATTAATTTATTGGTTAGGAGAATTGCTTGCTAAGTCCTTATTACCTCATGGTGAAGCCTCTAAAAACCATACTCAAAGCCAGAGAAGGGGGGAAAGACTAACGCACAGGTGTCTCTTTTGCAGGGGTGACTCTATTTTGATCACCTTGTGTGACCAAGTATTTTGCACGGGATCTTATGGGAAAACCTATCAGGCTTTTGGATGTTATAGCTGTGTAATTGGTTGGGTTGTGAGTGGTCTGGCTTATAAAATTAGACCTCACATACTCCTAATAATTAACTTTATTAGGCATATCCTCGAAAGCACAGGCATATCACACTGGGAGGCAAGGCAATGTGGTTCCCTGGTCCTGGGTTTGAACTGTCTCATTTCAAAGGGTTTCTGATTTAATTTTGCCTTAGAATTTCTCCTTTACTTTGAACTTTCCATTTACTAATACAATATAAAGTGTATATTAAAGTAGAAACATACTTTGGAGAAATGAAACAGATTGCTTCAAATGAATGTATGCTTATAAAAGACTAGAAATGATCTACATTAAACTACTATGTATATTAATTATTTCAAGCACTACCCCAAAGCATTTTCTTATTGCTCTGAAAGTGAAAAACCCCCAGAATTCTCCAACAATTTTAAGTAATCTGATCCTCTCCTTGGAGAAATTTGTTACCAATAGTTTTCTTTTGTGAATATTAATGTAACTGCTATTAATCTGGAACTAAACATTTAATACTTAAATCTTGAAAACTAAATCCTTTTTTGGGTGTTATTCATGTCCATGTTAAGTGAAATAACACTTAACTCTTTTACGACAGTTCCTAGAATATATAGTAATATTAGGATATATTTTGCTTTAAAATTTGGTTATTTTGAATAGAGACATTTGCCCGAAATTTCTCTCTCTCTGTAGATGGGGTTGTAGCACAATAGTAATGAGTTTCTGGTAGTGCTTCTCAACATCTGGGAACTTTGCAAACATAGACATCAGATATGTTAAGAGTGTTTTACTTAATGTTATGACATACATTGTTTTCTCCCTGTGCCAAACAGGTGAACAAACATGTAGCTGTATTTTACTGATAGTAAATGTTGGCTACCTGTGGTTTTATAGTAAGCACATGTCAGAAAAAGGCAAGACAAATGGCCTCTTGTACTGAATGCTTGGTGAACTTAATTTGTCTTGCTTTTCTGACAAGGATTTGACTCTAAATTTCAAAGAGCTTGTTTCTTACTTATCATAGAGTGGATTACATGGTAGTGATGCACTGGTAGAGATGGTTTTTAGTTATTGACTCAGAATTCATCTCATGATGAATCTTTCATGTCTTTTTATTGTAAGTATATCTGAATTTACTTTGTAAAAAAATGGTTTTAGAGAGCTTTGTCTAGAAATTTGATCTAGTAAAAGTAAATTCTTTTTCAGTTTTCAAGGTGTAGAATAATTTGTATGTGTGCTGGTATGTTCATATGAACATATTATTAGGTACTAGGTATGAATGTGTCTCAATACCTTTCATATTCTATGACAAGCATCAGTAATTCACAACAGGGGAATCATTTTAGCCCAGTGGGAAAGTGGTAGTCAGGTTACTTTTGAGGGTTATGCTGGCAGCCATCTCTTTGATCTGTGCTTACATTGTAATTTATAGATGAGATAAATTCCTAGCTTGGATCTGGAATGCATTTGTCTTGACCTTGTACCATTCTCAAAACTGCAGGGGCATGGTGGATTTTAGGGTCTAATGATATAAAATGCTGGAACAGAGAGATCCAGCTGAGAAAAAGTGACCCTCAACATGCTCACTGGTCCACATCTCAAGCAGGATTTCTTCACTCTGGCATTGTGATAATGAAACTTGATAAAGGTGATCGTGTGTATTTTATGAAAATTTAGCACAATGCCTTACATTGACTGATAAATTCTTAAAGAGTGAAATTGCTTCTCTGCATCTACATTCCAATCCTATTAGGAGTACTAACATATTTAACTATGAAAATATAAATGGTGCAAAGGGACTTTCATTTGTAGTTTGTGTTGTGTTTCTTAGGGTTCCTTGGCACTGATGACTGTACCAGCATGTGATTTGTGAAATAAAATGGATTCTTCTATAGCTAAATGATTTCCCTCTGGGGAGAATTCTGGTGCAGTACTCACACTGCCAGATGGTGTTTATGGGCTATTTTGTGTAAGTGGTAAGATGCTATGAAATAAGTGTGCTTTCATCTGATGGAAACTCTTGACGCATGTGCTTTTGTATGGAATACATTTTGGTGCAATATAACGTCACTCAGTTTTGCATTGAATTGGATTTCAGTTGTATTTATGTGTATGTATAACTGTCATGCTTCTAGTTGCTTCAGTCTTTGTATATCTGGTTTTGTACATATTTTTACTTGAACATATTTTAAATGAAAATTTAAATAAACCTTTGATAGTTTACATAATAAACGTCATGTTTTGCTTTCTTTTTTAGCAGTGTATAGTTATTTAAATGGAATTTATCTATCACTGATTCTGTGAATTTGGAACACCCCACTTAATATCAATTTCCGGTACTAAAAACTGAAAGTGGTAGCAGATTCAGTCTTCTGTAAATACCATTCCTCTTTGTGGTCCATATCCATCTGCCCTCGGGTCTGAAATATCTAGTTCCTTTTCTATTTTCACCTGTGCAACTTCAGAATCTTTTCATTTCTTGCCTTCAACAAGAGACTTGTCTCTTGTCTCTCTATAACGCAACCTTCACATGTTTTGCCAGAATGTTCTTCCTGAAATGCAAATAAGGCCAACATTTCCAATAGTTTCACATTTATTCATTTTTTATGGATGAATACAATTCAGAATCCTGCATATAACACATAGGGATTTCCATAATCTGTCACCTTTTTTTCTCCAGCTATTATATAAAGCTTGCTTTCTCTAGCTTTCTACATTCTCCACAGTCATATTAAAAGTCTTTTCGGTAGTTCAACAACAATTGCGACAAAATGCCATTTTTTTACACACTGTACACTCTTACAGAAATTATATTTTCCTACTCTACTCCCTTCTCCTTCTTCTGCACATAGCAAACTTCTGCTCAACATTCAAGACTGAGTTCCAAAGTCACCTCTTCCAGAAACCTTCATCCAGTTGTTTTCAGACCCAAACCCTGAAATCCTTCATCATCTGGGTCACATCTCTTTTGTAGAACTCATTGTACACTGTTGTCATTGATTTAACGGACTCATTTCTCTGGCTGGATTTGCATATTTTTGGCAGATTAAAGCATAGTAGGTACTCAATTGATGTTTATTAAATTTATAAATTCAATAAATAAATGCATGAATGAGTGACATTCCTTAGGTTTTATCATAAGCTTTTCTACAATAAAATTAGAAGCAGGTTTTATTTTTTTTAAATCTCTAAATTTAAGCAACCCATTAGGTCCCATAGAAATAGAATTTCTGTAAAACCTCTTGCCTGCAGAACGAAAGCAACCTGACTGGGAAGTTTGATTCTCACTCTCTCTCTTTCTCTCAACCTCCATGGGTAGGTAGGTGTGATGAAAGAAACTCTTAGTCAAAAACCTATTATGAATTCTTCCTGTAAAAAGACATTTAGGTTCCTACATTCTTGATAAGGTATCTTTCTCATTATATCTTGAAAAAAATTAGTGGTCTGAAATGTAGAGCAGAAAGAAACCTAAATTTTTGATTATCAAATTTCCCTTTGAAACAGACATGAAAGTTTAAATAACACTTTCCCCTGGTAATATGTTTTGGGAGAACAATGAAAAAAAAAAACCCTAATAACTTTGGCATCTGTTAAATTTATGTTATTTTGAAAAGAAATACAAACCATGTGACATGTAGGTATATTTATTTTAAAATTAATGAATATGACAGAACATACGTTTAATGAAATAATGTCTAGTAATTGGTTTTTGAACTATCAGCCTTTCAAACATGCTGGTTCAGGTTCACATAGACTTTTGCAACTGGAATATATCTAATAATTATCTACTTGAATTTTTAGGCTATGTCTAATTTATGAAGATTTGAGGTGATGATGTATGCTGGGATGAGGTAGACATGCCTTGTGTGGATAAGTGAACTGTTGCTTTTGTCTCCACAAGCCCTAAAAATCGTATTTGCAGACTCCCTAGAAATCTGACTTTGAAGGTCAGGGCTTCATAGCCCTCTTATTGTTTTTATGGTCTTAAGCTTAAGAGTACCTGGTCACAAGCAGTCACCACTGAAACAATGATCTAAAAAAATGATGTTTGAAAGAATTCAGAAATAATAATATAATTAGGATTCAATTCCCTTAAAATTTTAGCTTCTAAGATTTATTAATCTCTAAAAGGCATTAAATGGGATTTTGGAGGTATTAATGCAGGCTAAACATTACAAAAATCGAAATACCCTCCAGCTACAATAACTTAGTAAGTATAAATGAATATAACCCTAAGAAATGTGTGGGCAAGACAGCTATTTTCCTCTCATTTTAATTTCTATTAAAAATATGAGAAACTAATTTTATTTTTGTCATAGTAATTAACATTGTAATTATATAACCTGTCATTATCATGTATTCCATTCCCTAAGATCTAAAGACATCATAAAATTTTCTTTTATGTTCTGAATTCTGCCTTAAACTTACTTGTTTTTACGTTTTATTCTCACATTGCCATGTTCCTTTCATAATTTGTGACTCAATGATCTAAAGATAAAGTTTTGTTGTTCATTTCAGCAAAAATTAACTAAGCGTGTCCACTATGCCAATACATATTGCGGGTCCTAGACATGCATTAGTTAATGGTTTAGGTATTGCTCCTGCCTCATGAATTTTCCATCTAGTCAGGGAGAGAGGAGAGAGATGTTTTTTTCTTTTTCTCTTTTTTTTTTTGAGACAGGGTCTCACTCCGTTGCTCAGGCTAGAGTGCAGTGGCGTCATCATAGGTGACAGCAACCTCAAACTCCTGGGCTCAAGCGATCCTCCTGCCTCAGCCTCCCAAGTAGCTGTGCTACAGGCTGGTGCAACCACGCCTGGCTCATTTTTCTTTTTTTGTAGAGAAGTGATCTCACTCTTCCTCAGGATGGTCTTGAACTGATGGCCTCAAGCAATCCTCCCACCTCGGCCTCCCAGAGTGCTAGCATTATAGGCTGAGCCACTACGCCTGGCTGAAAGGTTTTTTCTTAATCACTCAAAGGTATAGTTACAAATCAGGATCAGTCCCCTCTGTTATAAGACAGTATGAACAGGTGAATGTGATCTAGCCTGGGAGCTTGGGGAAGGCTTTTCTAAGGATGTAGTATGTGTTGATATTGTAGGATGCATGCACATTAACCAGGTAAGAGGAGGAAAGGTGAGGAGTGTTACAGGCTAAGTGAACTGTGTGACAAAGGCCCTACTCCAGAAAAAGCAAAGGCTTGTTTAAGGAAATAAATGAAAGACTGGTGCAAACGGAGCACTGGGGACAAGTACAGAATACACTCTAGAGAGGAGCAATTGCAGAGGGCTTATTAGGCAATGTTCTAGATTTTGGTCTTTATTCGGTATGATAGAGATAGCACAGACAAATGAAATTCACATGTAATATAAACATTGAGCTTTATCAAAATTTTATATCTTTCCCTCTTCTAACACCTCTAAATAGAATTCTTTTTAATAGCAAAAACATGATTTGACTTTTATTTCATTTGTATTATTCTTATATTTTACCTAATTAGTTCACACTGCCTAAAGTGTTTGTAAACTGCAATAGGCTTAAGACATATATTTTGAAAGAGAAAATAATTAGAGGAATTATGTAATTAAGAAACATGGGAAATCTTTCCAGAAATTATACTGTCTCTCCTTAGCATTGTTGTGATATTGTCTGTCATTTTGCCTCTCTTCCAAGTTAGATTATATCTGATCTACATTATTCAATACTCACTGACTATCATCTCTAGGATAGTCTGTGTTTTTTTTAAAAGAAATATTCTTCTGAGCTGGGCATGTTGGCATGCATCTGTAGTGCTACTTGGGAGGCTGAGACAGGAGGATTGCTTGAGGTCAGGAGTTCAATGAGGCTGCAGTGAGCTATGATCACAGTGCCGCACTCCAGCCTGGACAAAGAAAGAAACAAACACTCTTCTGTTGCTTTAATTTTTTAATCTAATCTTAACTTCTAAAATTTATCTTTTTTTTTGCCCACATTCAAACACTAAACAAAACCTACCTCACATGACATGTTGTTAACAATGTTATTGGCTCACAAGTTAAAAGTATCATTGATTTGACTGTACTGGTTTATTATGAAAATCTTCAATGTAATAAAATTATTTAAAAATTTTCCTGGTACTTTAAAAACACAGAGAATGTATTTTTTCTTTTTTCCACTCTTCATAAGTTACAATATAAGAAAAGTGGTTCTTCTAGTAGGAGAACATGAATTTTGCTTAAGGAATTAAAAAATAAAGAGAGAAAGTAGTATTTTAAATTATTTAAAGAAACTTTCCATGGAAAACAAGAAATTCTCTGATATAATGTTTTCATACACAAATTTCCCTAAAATCCCATTGCCAGATATTTTTCCATGCATTTTTAGTGATATATTGATTTCCTTAAAAGAATAATTTCATATCCTCCAGGTGTGCCTAATGATTAAAAAAAAGGTTAATGTAGAAAGTCTACAATTATTAGTAAAACACTTTCTCAAATTAAAGCTCTCAGATTTCAGTGAAAGAATATTGAATCAAAGAACTGAAAGGGCAGAAGAAATTGAACAATGGATCGATTTTGTAATAGATGTTATTTATCATTTTTATTAAACTTTGCATTAACCGAGTACTTCGCATTGACTAGGATACTCCTCTCCACTCACTATGAATAAGACAGCTGACAAGTCTTACTTACATTTTTGGACTAAGAAAATGAATCTAAATAGCTAAAATGACTTGCCTAGAGCAGCAGTGAAAATCAAAGAGGTCAGAGTAGAAATTCTGAGTATCAAATGACTCTCAAATTTCAGATTATTGAATCAAATCATCTCTTAGGTGAAGACAATGATTTGTTTTATTTATAAAGTGATCAATCATTAAATATTTATTTTTTTATCTACTATATGATTTTTTTTTTTTTTGAGACAGAGTCTAACTCTGTTGCCCTGAGTAGAGTGCCATGCATCAGCCCAGCTCACATTGACCTCAAATTCCTGGGCTCAAGCGATCCTCCTGCCTCAGCCTCCCAAGTATCTGGGACTACAGGTGATGCCACCATGCCTGGCTAATTTTTCTATTTTTTGGTAGAGACTGGGGTCTTGCTCTTGCTCAGGCTGGTCTTGAACTCTTGGCCTCAAGTGATCCTCCTGCCTCAGCCTCCCAGAGTACTAGGAATATAGGTGTGAACCACCATGCCCAGCCTATCTACTATATGATTAACAATAAATTTTATGATGTGAGAAATGTACCATGATTCTTCAGCCCTAGGAATTTGCAGCAATTCAATTTAGATACAGATGAATCTATAATAAACCACAGGCACATACAATTTAACATAGTGTGTGATTAGCTGTGAAACTGTACGTTACAACTGTAAATTAGTTAAGGGATAATAGTTGTTGGACTTTGCATTAGTCCTTAAACATTTGGAGGTGACAAACAGGAGGGCAGAGGTTGATGTTGGATGATGATGTGTATGTGGTTTACAATCAGAGTAAAGACATTTAGCAAAAGCGTACCATGCTTTTGGTTCATAAAAGAGTTCAGTCTGAGAAGAACAGAGGATCGCAAATATGAAGAGGTTGGTTGTCATATGTCCACTTATGGCAGAGCCTTTCAATCAGGAAAAAAAATTTGATCTGAAGATGAAATCCACTGAGGGCATTTCTGGAGGGAATAATGTGGTCAAAGTGAGAAATGAGCAAGGCTATGTTGTCAACTGTGCTAGAGAGTTAGTCGATAAAGACAAGGCTGGGATCAGCAAGATCTAGCTGATGAGCTTTATAAGAAACAAGTGTGAAGAAGTCTAGATTAGACTTGGTGATAAAAGGGCAGACAGATGAAAAATGCTAAAGAAACAAAAACCATAGGACTCTGTGCCTCATTTACCAATGGAGGATGGAAAGGAGGATGGGTCGTTGGTGACTTTGAGGTTTCAGGCTGGAATGAGAAGATGAATAAGGAAGGATGTGACTGTAATAGGCATGTTTGGTGATAAACTTCTGATTTCCTTTTATGGGGTGATTGGAGATTGGCACACATTCCTATTTGTGAAGTGCTGAATTTGGGTGGTGAAAACTCTATCTGTATATATCCCCAGTCATTGGATTACAGGGCAAAAGCTCAGGTGAGAGGAGGACAGGAAGTCCAGATACACATCGTCAATGTTCTTGAGGAAGCTTATAAATAACACTCTCTTCCCCACTTGGACTCTATATCAATTAAGCATAAGTCAAAGTTAGGCAGATAGAAGAACAAAATATCACCCTTATGCTAATACAGCAAACAGGAGAATATGACTCATAGGTATTAGTAAGTGGGCTTCCTAATATTGAACTCTAGGGTTAGAAAGAGTTGCCCATTCCATTGCAGGTGGCCTTGTACCATTTAAATTCCTTCTCATGGATCTTTGACCCTGTAAAACTTACGGTGTGGAGTAGCACAGCAGAATTAATGCCCTCTGTGGTCAGGGTAGTTCTCAAGAAGAAAAGACACATAACCAATCTTTTTGTTTTCCTTCCAAATTCACCAGTAAGTTGAAGACATTACTATTCTACAAAGAGACCAAGAGTGTTTCCCTAATGTAGCTCCTACATGGAAGCAAACATTGGCTATGGGGAGGAATCATCTCCTCCTTTCCCCCACCCCATCACACTTAAAGGGACTTTGCAGAGAGATGACAATTGGGTTCAGAAACCATGTTGTTTGCACTTCGTATCCACAACCTAACTCAGGTATGGCACCCGGAAAATATTAGTCTAAACATGAACTTTTTGATTAATGGGTAAATGAAATGGACAGTTGAAAAGGATGTGAATTGATGGCTTTCTATTGGAGAAAGTGTAGAAAGGGAAGAGCACAGCCCATGAAGTAGGCTTGCACAAGTGGGTGGGGAATGGAACGAGGCAGGAGAACTAAAAGGAAACAGAGCAGTGGACATCTACTAAGACTCTTTGGATGTAGGATGGATGCTTGTTTTACATGATGAAACATTTCATTGTAGTTTCTGAATACCTCCACTGATGCATCCTTTATGTCTCACATTTGTTCAAGTTGAATGGATGGCAGACATCCTCGACTTTGTGGCTCAGGCATGTAGTAAGTGAAAGAATGTCAAATGATGCTTACTGTATATCCTCTGATCCCAGAAGCAGGCAAGGACACAATTTTCAGCCTTTACAAGCTTGTTGTGATCTATGATATTGTATTGTTTAGGACTCTTTTAGATGCAAATAACAGAAACCAATTCAAGTAACGGAAGGAAAAGAAAGTGTATTTCAAGGTTATAGTAATGTCTTGAAAAACTCCTTGTCAGGAATGCAGTATGGCCTCAGAAAAGGCCTAAAATCTGGAAATGGAAAGCTACATGAAACCAGGTAAGAGTCTCTCTCCATTTTTTATCTCCATGTCTCTGTGTGATTGTGTTATATTTCTATTCTTTCATGTACTGGCTTTTTCTATACAATGCCTGAGGCTATACATCTCCCTCAATTGGGAGAACAACTCAATACCTCAAACCTTCTATTCACAATAACAGGCACTAAATTCTAATCCCAAATAGAGTCCAATAATGACCCTCAGGTCCATGTACAAGTAAATGGGTGAATGATTTTGAAGAGGTGGAATTCCCAGAGAACATAATATTTATAAAAGGTCTTCTCTACACATACATGTACACATACCCCACATACACAGTTACACCTACACATAAAGCATGGATAAATGAAGAAATTGGAAGGAATATGAAAAGCAAAATGCAGCAAGTGATTAGATATAAACAGCTACTATTTTTCAAATGCATATTATGTGACTTTAGCACCATTGCAAGCACTAACTATAAATTAACTCATTCACTCCTCATGCCAACTTTATGAGGTTCACAGTATTTTAAAGAAGCTAAGGCAAGTTGGAGTTAAGTAGTTTGTGCAAAAATCATAGAGTAAGCGTCTGGCACATTTTAGATGACTTTAAATAAAAATATCTTAAAATTATTCCTATTCTCTGACCACCAAATGTTTTATTTTTAATTTATTCATAAACATTGAATTTTTCTTGCTTACTGGGCAAAAGCAGAAGACAATTCCATCAATGAGAGGATTGATGATGAATATTACCTGGTTCTTTAGAATATCCATTGATTACAGGGCATACTGGTGTTTATCCGGACAATGCCTCACCTAGTTGTAGGGGGATGTTAAGAATGAAATTGAAATTTGGTAGATTTTCTCAACAGTGGAAATTCCAGAAAATAGTAAATCAATTTGAGTCAAATTAAATGTCTCATTTCTACAAACCTGCCACAAGGCCATAGCTAGTAAAAATTATTTTACTTCTAATTAAAAATTCCACTTCTCCCTTCGTTTCTTGGTTTCAGAAGTTTCTGTTTTGTTAGGAGTGGAGCAGGGCTGAGCTGCAGGCAGAACAATAGGGAGATTTGGATCAATTACCAATTTTAGTTGGAGATTTTAACACGTCCTCAGAAATTGTTTAAATCAACCTGACAAAACATGAAGATATAGAATGTGTTTAATGTGTATGCATACACACGTGTAAAATTAAGCTTACTAATATATGATGTATATATTAGTATATAATACACAAATATAATTCTGAGCACTCATGGACCATTCACAAAAATTGAATTTCTATTTGGACTCAATGAAAACCAATTAAATTATAAGGATTCAATATCATGGAGACTATGGCAATAATATAGCACAATTAGAAATCAGTAACAGAAGGATAGCTTAAAATCTTATACATCTGCAATCTTAAAAAAATTGTTAAAAAAACTCAGGAAAAATCAAGCAACCTCATTAAAAACTGGACAAAGGACATGAACAGAAACTTTTCAAAAGAAGATCGACTAATGGCCAAGAAACATAGGAAAAAATGCTCACCATATCTAATCATCAGGGAAATGAAAATCAAAACCACAATGAGGTATCACTTAACTCCAGTGAGAATGGCTTTTATCAAAAAATCCCCAAACTACAAATGTTGGCATGGATACGGAGAGATGGGAACACCCTTACACTGCTGGTGGGACTGCAAACTAGTACAACCTCTATGGAAAGTAATATGGAGATGCCTCAAAGAACTCAAAGTAGAGTTACCATTTGATCCAGCAATTCCACTATGAGGCATCTGCCCAAAGGTAAAAAAGACATTTTATAAAAAAGATATCTGCATTTGGATGTTCATAGCAGCACAATTCACAATTGCAAAGATGTGGAAACAACCCCAGTGCCCACCAATACATGAGTGGATTAATAAAGTGTGGTATATGTATACCATGGAGTACCACTTGGCCCTAAGAAAAATGATGAACTAGAGATTGACGAAGATGGCAGACGAGAAAAGCCACCATTCAGAGTGTCTCCATAAAACAGACAAATTTTAGAAGAAAGAGAAAAAAATAAACTAGCAGAGAAACATAGATCAGGTGAGGGTCGGAAGGAAGGGTGCCTGAAACTACAGGAGACTCCACGGGAAGACGTTGCAGATGAGAACTGGAAGAAGAAAGGTCCTGAGAGGCTTGGAGACCAGTGACAAGGGTAGGTGGAGTGGTTAACTTTCCCCTCCCTTGCATCTCGGACTGTTGGTGGGCTCCTGAGCGGTTGGAGAGACCTGCTGACACCAGCCCAGAGACGGCTGCTGCCAGTGAGCAGTGGCTTCTTGCGGACACAGCGCCGGGTTCCCAGCCCCCTTGGGGCACCTCCCCGCGGGCAGACCCGAGCCTATCGGCAGACGCCATAATGCTCTATTCTCTCCTTCCTCCTCCCTACCCGAGGGTGCCCAAAGAGACAATTTAGCCATCACATGGAGGCATCTCCAAGGAACAGGACCTTTCCTTTTGGGGCCATACTGCAGACTGAGGGGTACTCAGACTGCAAGCGCCCTATCTGCCAGCCCTCCCAGGTGCTCCCTGCCTGGGAACTCCAGGAGAGTGGGGCAAATCCCGAGGTGGAGTGAAATCGATCCAGCTTGGGCACCTTGTAGGTGATTCGAGACCAGCACCCCTCCCCCTGGCAGGATCAGGGATTGATCTCCAGGGCCCAGGGAACAGGCCTGCAGACCAGACCCCATACACCCAGGTCACGATGGCACTGCCCTGGGGCACGGAGGAGAGATCTGCGAAAGAGCCTACTGAGGAGTATGTGCCTTCAGGGGCAGATCAGAGTGCCTGAGCGGCAACCCTCCTCCCAAAAGAGGGCTGTGCACCCAGCTCGGGCTGCGATTCTGGGTAGGGAACCTCCCGGACAACATCACAGCCAGGGGAGATCCATCCGCCTGAGGTCCCACTTGCTGGCAGAGGCCTGGAAGAGGCCACGGAGAGGGGGAGGGTGGAGGGGTGCAAGACCTGCTCCAGAGTGTGGGTCTCAGACAGCCCCACTCCCCAAGCCCAGATTTTCAGCTGAGTCAAGCCATGTCAGCCCCTCCTGGCAGCTTTGCACAGAAACAAAGAGCAGACCTTTGACCCCTGCTAACAGCAGTTGTGGAGCCCGAGGGCAGGCTTACCCAATCCAGCCCCACTGAGACTCACTCCCGGTCCTGCCCCCACTGAGGTGGAGAACAAGGACACACCTGGAAGTCCCAGGACCGCACCCATCACCTGAGGCACAAGAGAGCCTCTCTAGAGGAACAAGAGCTAGCTACAGGACCCCAAAACAGCACGTTCCTCCCTGCAAGTGCCACCTACTGACAGGGAGGTCATCCTGCACACGCTTTTACTGCATCTACTGATCATAATAAAGGGTGTGGTCAAATCTCACCCACAAACACCACCTACTGGCACAGAGACTAAACAGGGTGTGTCATTATCCAAACGAAAATCTAAAGGCAAGAAGGAACAACTAATCCAGATGGGAAGGAACCAGTGAAAAAACTCTGGAAGTATAAAGACTCAAATGGAAAGCACACCCCCAAAGACGAACAACAGCTCCCTAGCAATGGACATTAACCAAACTCAGAACACTAAAATGACAGAAGAAGAATTTCAAACATGGATTGTAAGAAAACCGAATGATATGCAAGAAAAAAATGGATAACCAACACAAAGAAACCACACAAAAAAAATCCAGGACTTGGAAGAAAAATTCACTAAAGAAATTGAAATATTAAAGAAAAATCAAACCGATCTCCTGGAAATGAAGGACTTATTCAGGGAAATATAAAACACTGTGGAAAGCCTCAAGAACAGGGTAGATCAAACAGAAGAAAG
>NW_012135192.1:2328737-2342662 GCF_000956105.1 Propithecus coquereli | reverse complement strand
CCATTTATTAATTGCTGAATGAATGTATCATGACCTTAATTGTAGCTCTGTGAATTTCAGATTACAAAAATAAAAGGTAGCAAAATTTTGCAGAAATTTATATTGAACTATCACATAGAATGTAATGTCAATGTTTTAAGATTTCACTTCTTAGGATCCTGGTACTTTTGTGTTGTTTAATTCCAATCTATTGAGATGTAATTGACACACAATAAAAGGCATCAATTTATTGATATACAACTTAGAAAAAAAAACTCGGGTTAAAAAAAGAGTTACGAAATATTTAGAAGTAGACGATAATTAAGCAAGCAGCAAGCCAGCCTTTTTAGGTTACAGTTAAGGCAGTTCTTAGAGGGAAACTTAGAAGGCCAGGGGAAAGGAAATGTGGCTTTTTGGGGGGAATAACAACAGCAGCAACAAAACCAAGAGAGGGGCTGCACAGGCTGATCAAGATGAAGGATCATGAACTGAGGAACGGTTTAATAGTATTTTTAAAAGAAAATGGTTTTGAATGAATTAAATACAGTAATAATGTATTTCATTAAAATTAGTGTTTACAAAAGATGAGATATTTAACAGCAAATTAGAATGATACTGAGGAGCTGTGATAGAAACGCACCTACCAAGGAAAAAATTGTCAATGCATGCTGTAAAACACCACAACTTTTTCTGTTCTTTATGCATCTTAGGTCTAAAAAAGGAGAAAGGACAAAATAAAGAAAAAGAAGAAGGATGGTTAGTTTGCCATGCTATCAAGAAAAGTCTATCTCACCTGTAGAGTACTACAGTTACCATCCAGGAAATTTACTACAGTTTTTTTAGGTTTCAGAGAAAAACAAGGATAGAATAGACTTTCTTACTTCTCAGCTTTTCTGGCATAATCCACAGCCTAATAATCTGCAGTGCTCAGGTAGTATAATTTTCAGATAAGATGCTTTCCACCATTTATCTTTAATTTCATAGTAAATGAAGCACCAACAAGAAGCCTTGAGATGGGCCTATTAAGTCTTTAGCCATACGATAAGTTGACTGTGAAAATGGAAGATCATTCCAGAGATTTTCATTGAATTCCAATATGAATATGGATTTTAAATTACTGCTTTAGCCTATAAAATATTTTTCCTTCATTTACCAAACGTGAGTCTTATCTCCATCATACAAATGTAATGATAATTTATATTTTTAAACTGGAAATTCACCATCTCAACCCTGATTTTTTTTTATATAAAATTTCCTACCATAGATGGCTTTTCTAGGTTATAAATAACTAGATACTCTGTAATGGTTTATAACATGCTTTAAAATTTCTTTTACTGATGACATATGTTTCTACCATAGTTTCTAAATATTATGTTAAATAATCCCCTTCACTTTGCTAGAATTTGATCTTTTCATAGATACACAGTATTACGTAGTTTAATTCAATAATTTACTCATCGAACAAGCAATGAGCAATTACTATGTCCCAAGTTAAGTATTTTGCAGTCAAGTACAAAGCCAAGTTTTTTTTTTTTAAGTAATTAATAGTCTGATGAAAGAGAGAACCATAAACAGATATAAGACAGTATTATAAGGGCCTTATTGAGGCATGAGTGGGGCATTATGGGAGCATTTAATAATAATACCTTATTCCGTGAAGGAGTATAGAGGTGAGATTCTAGAGGGATGATTCATAAACAAGGTATTAAAGGCTAACTGGGCAAAGAATATGGGAGGATTGGTATTGTGAAAGTGTTCCAACTTGGAGGTGCAACATGTATGAAGTTAAGGAGAAAAAAACTGTACAGAGGAAAAAGGGAAGATCAAGAGTGAGGAGACCACCAGGAAGCTAGCATTTTACATATGTTTGACAGATGAGAAGCCCTCAGCATTGACTGAGAAGGACTTGTCAGAAATGGAAAATGGAGATTAGTGCATCCTGGGAGCCAGGGGATCAGAACAATAGTTTTACACTGTGCTCCCCAAATTCCCACTAGTGGTTACCACATTTTGTATCAGTATAGAAGAGTGAATAGATGTGACCCCACACTTTTCACCAAAATCAGAGTAAGAATGCTTTCATTTGAGTTAGTTGACATTTATTTCCATAGGACTTTATTTGAATAAGGGTTCTTGCTATAAAATTGTATTTAAATTTTGAAAACTTCTTGAATAGAAAGTTTGATGAAGAGTGAATGATGAATGTCACCTGGTCACGTTGCTAGAGCATAGTGTGAATGTGGCCAAAAGGATGCAGCTACTGATTATGTACATCAATTCACATAATTAATGATGAGTGTTATTGTTCCCTGTGTTCCCATAGCATTTATACATCACTCTATGGTGGCACAATTCATACTCTATTTTCATTTTTGTTTTAACTTTCCTGTATTCCTCTCTAGACTGTGAACACACTAAAAATCTCTTTAGTGGCTTCCATCTTTGTATTGCAAGGGTAAAAGACGAAGAAAATTTTATTCACTATACCTCGTCTTAAGGAGAAAACTGCTTGAGACATGAGGGAGAGTGGGAAAAAAGAGAGAATTCTAAGCAGGGATGGAGAGAAATGGGAGAAGGCCATGCATTCTGCAATATAATTCTGGACTTGTGAGTACTAAATTTTGAAAGCATTACTGAACTTGAGAATAGATAGGAGTGTGTGTGTGTGTGTGTGTGTGTGTGTGTCTGTGTGTGTGTTTACTGTTGAAGGAACTAATTTTTCTTTATGAGTAGGTCAAGGAAGTAGATGGTACAAAGTAAGGCTCTGGAATTACAGCGATTGTGGAGAACGCTTGGCTGTTCAACTCTTTAAAATTTGTAATTCAAGCCGTATAGCTAAGTCCCTAAGAGAGACAGGGAAGATGTATGTAGTAATATTTGATTTATATTTGTACATACATGGAGTCTGATGTAGAATAGATCTTCAATAATATAGTCAAATGATTGGATTAATTCAATACCAATTGACTTTTTTGAAGCAACTTTTCTTCACAGACAGCTATTTGTGTGTGGAAGGTTAACACAGCACAACCTTTGACTTGTTTTGCAATGACAATGTAAATTTAGATCAATCATAGTTCAGATATAAGTACCCTCAAAAGCTACAAGGTAGACTTGCTTGTACTGGAGTCCTCTTAACCTTTGGAAGTTCATAGTGTTTCTTTATTTTAGATTTATTGCTACACTCAAAATTCTGAAGTACTAAGTAGGCACTAATCTGCAGCACAGCTTTTTCTACTACTGAGTAAACCTTACACTTCTAAAAGGATTCTTCTGTCCTCACTTGTTGAAAAAAATGCAAAAAATAGTTGACATGAAGATATTGACCCTTTTAACTCTAACAAAGATGATTATAGAAGCACATCTCAGTTGTGATCTCAGCAAACCATTCCTGAGGTCTGACTTAAGTGCTGAAATTGCCTTGTCTGGTTTAGATGCAGTGTTGCTGAACTGTATAAAAAAGACTTCATTAAGTTGGCTTTCATTCTATTTATGCCTTTGTCATTTCCTTCAGTGTTTAAGTGAAAATAACACATAAGAAATCATTGCTGACAGGCCTAGAATTTATCTTCTATTATTTATTGTGATACTCCTCTCTCCACCCACCATTACACTCTAACAAGTCAAATATCAGTTAAAGGGATGTTTAAGACCCTGTAATTCACAGCATGGGATCTCTTTTGACTGTATTTAATAGCCAGCACTTACTCCAAATGAGTTAAAGCATATTATTGTGTAAGCATTTATTTTCACTACTTTACTGCCTTGGTAAAACATTTTCTTATGTCTCCACTGCTTTTCAGTTCTTTTGTAAGTTTAAAGCATGGGATATAACTAGCTAATGAACAGGATTAGATACTGCACCAACCAGGTTGATAAGTGTAGCAAATTACTACCACACTGACAAATGGATAAACACACCAAACACTCCGGCCTCAGATATTTTCACATGTCTGTGTCTACATGGGACTTTCCCTTGACTCAGCCCCTAACTTGGGTTTCTCTGTCTTTGACATTGGTATTACCTTTGATGTCGTTGCTTAAGTCAGAGATTTGGCTATCGTTCTCAACCATACCCCCCGCTCTGTCTTGCGCATATATCACTTTTGGTAGATTCAGAATCTAATTTTACAGCATACAAGATAATTTGAGTGAAGCTAAGTTCTATCACATCACCTCCTTTCAGAATCATACAGACCATCTAAATGAATGCTCAGCCTCTATGGATGATTTAGATAGACTTAAGTTTTTCTTTCATTCTTGGAAATTTTTCTGTTTCACAATTGAATCAGTCATAATCTTAACTTTGTAAGTTCTTACTGTGTTTAATAGCTTTTAGTTCTTGAACAATGAGGAAAATGGCAATCGGGATATATTAAAATATTGACTTTTGCCACTTTCCTTAAATTGTCTTCTAAAGAACTCTGCTGAGAGCCTGGTCATCTATATCAAAAGCAGAAAAAAACCTCACTTCAAATGCTAAAATTACCCTTTCCATATAATGCAAGGTACATGTTTATGCAGTTAGATCACTATCCTTTCTGTTTTCTCTACGAGTCAGAGAAAAGTATGTTCACAGCACACTCTGGTTAGTTGGCTAGTTGTAATTATTATCTAGTAGCTCTATATAATTTACTGGAATAAGTATCAAGGGATATTAAGAGAAAATAATAAATGTGATATGCATATATAAGGAGCTACAAACTAACGCAAGGGAGAATACAAAAATATTTTAAAAAAAGAAAAATTTATAGCCAACTAAGTTTGTAAAATTATTTACCCAAAATTTGAATGTCAGGATGAAGATAATTTTTATAGTTTCAATGACAGTGATAAATAATAGAAGACTAACTAAATGCCAATGGTAAATAAGTGAATAAATGGGATAGAACATAGCCACTAAAAATTATATTTTCTAAAAATGTTTAAAATGTGAAAAATGCTCACAGTATTATGTTAGGTAAAAATAAATAATGTATGAATGAAAATCATATACATACTGAAAAAATTGAATCTGTGCAACTTTCAGAAGTTTTTACCTTTCACCCCTACATAAAAAGACAAATCTCTTTTGCTGCTTTCCTAGAGATGTATTAGAACTACTACTACTTGTTAGTGTCATCTATTACATCCTCCCTGAGTTCGTGAAAGCTTTGGCACTTGACTTATATCCATCGGAATACGCTATAACATACTGTGGGAATAAATGACTCAGAAATTCTATTGACTAATAATGACAAATGTTTATTTCTCTCTCATGTTAATGTCCTCACTTGTTAGGTCTGGTTCTACTCCTTGTTGCATTCCCTCTAGAACTTAGGGTGATGAAGCCATCTCTTTCTGGAATTTTGTCACTTCAGAGAGAAAAGAGACATGGCAGACCACACATAGGTCCTTAAAGCTTCTGCCTCTCCTCAATTCATATTAGTTTGTGCATATTTCTTGGGCCACAGAAAGCCTCATACCTACTCCCAGGTTCAACAGGGTGACGATGTGGAAACATTCCTCTAGGAGGGACATTATAGGAGGGGAAATAATAATATTTGATCTTCCAGTAAACAATGATTCTCATCTTTCATTTGCTCAGCTACCTTACATTAAATAATTTTCAGCACTACTTCATTTTAATTATCCATACTCATGTTGCATCTTATACGATGGTTTTGGCCTCTCAAAGCAGCTCAAATCCTCTTTCCTCACACAACCTCTTGACTCTTTACTCAAGAAGTGATGGAAATACTTCACTTAAATGAGACTCTAGGAGATGTGTTGCTCAAAGCCAAAGATGTATTATCACCCACTTGTAAATGTGCAGGGCTTTCTCTATGCTGAGCTAGAGTGATCTGGTACTCTTGGTGGCCTGAGGCATCCTTTTTGTCATAGATGCTAGGGCCATTTATATTTACTAGTTCTCTCCCATTTGGATCCTTTCGCACATATCCATGTAGGATGTGTGAGTGCAATGGGGACAGTTATAAAATTTGAGATTTCTCTCCAATCTCTTGAATATTTTCCTTTCTGAAAAGGTGGCCATTCCTTGCCTTGAATTGGTAAAATATGTGACTATTGTTTGGACTTTGGTCTAGAAGTAGAAAGAGATTTCCTATTTAACTCTTTAGTTCCAGAAATTTTAGTCTTAAACATGCAGTAGGTTCTTTCTCAAATATAAGTAGTGATTATCTCTGGCTTATGGGATTAGGTAAGAGTTTTTATTTTTATAGGTTTCCAGATTTTCTAAATATCTATTTTGCAATGAATTTGTTTCTTTTATAGTTATAAAATACAATAAAATTATTTTCAAAAACAATAAAAGAAAAAATAAAGGGTAAACAGAAAGACTAGGAAAAAATGGTATCAGAGAAGTCAAGGATAATTCCAAGTCATTTGAGAGTCAGTATAATGCCTTGTTCATTTGTGTACTTCCTGTAGTTCTCATGTTAAAAGACGTTAGTGTGATCTTATGGTGGTATGGTCCTAGTGATCCACAAGTATCCAAAATCTACTCTAGACAAATCAGCTCTTCTTGTAGTTCTTGGCAAAGATGAACAGAGAAGGTAACACAAGAGAAAAGACACTGCAGGAATTTCTAGGGTTATAGGCCCATACTTAATGCTAAACTCTTGTGAGTTATCCTGAAGCATTTAAAATAAAGAACATTTTAGATGGAGTCCAGATTTGTGACCTAGAACTTAGAAACAAAGGAGTCTGCATGCCCTATTCCCTTACTGAAGCACAAGTATGTTTAAGGATTTCAAATTCAGAGCACACCCACAGTAAGGAGAGGAGAGTGTAGAAACAAAATACCTTTTCTCCAAGTCTTGGCTACTTGTTTCGAGTGTTTTCACAGACATGGAGAAGCTATCTGCCTTTGGGTCTATTTGCCTAACAGAGGTAAGATGAGGAGAGATGGAGTCACTAGAGTCAAAGGCTCAAAGAGAGATACAGAAGAGAGAGAAGAAGAGAGAGGGGGAGAGAGGGAACTAGAGCTAGAGATTGAGAGAGAGAGAGAGACAGAGAGACAGAGAGACAGAGAGACATAGAGATTGCATGCCCCTAGGAAGAAAGATCCAGAATAGGTATACATCCACATACATTCACTAGCAAAGTTAATAAGATATCCAAGCATAAGAGAATTTCATTGCAACACTTTCATTTTGTTGGAGAAAAGTAAAATTTGTTCTCTGCAATTTTTAGCCAACACTTGAGACAATTGCAGAAGCTAGTCACTCCATGTGGAAATGAAGAGGTGGACATTAGGATGAATGAGTCTTCTAAGATTTCAAATGGATTGGAGGGTAGATTAGGGTTTTTGTTTTTTAGAAAAATACAATCTTTGTTCATTAGTCAGAATTATGATTTTACTCCAACCCAGTGGAAGATTTGGCAGCAAATTTTTATGTATAAATTCTATGAGTAATTTTAATAAATTCTAACATGTAACAGATGTTTCGTGAAACATGTATCTGAATTATCAAATTAGTAGTCACAAAATGGACAAGGTGAACATTTCAAACAGTCAATCCTGTGTCACATTGACAGATTTACCATTATTTGCATTATTTTCCAAACAGTTTTTAGGGATTTTATGGTTCATTGGAGCAATATATTTGTATCATCATGGCTTCTCTGGCTGTGACAAAATTTCCATTTGAAAACACTTCAGAAAATATTTCTGGCTTAAAAAATAGAATTAAGATCAAATTATAAAAATTAAAACAATTCTAAAGTCACATCTGCAAACCAAACTGTATAAGAATCAAATAAGATTTGGTGTAAGAAGAAAAGTTAAGGCAATCTCCATGAGTTAAAAAAAAAAAAAAAAAGAGCATTTTTGTATAAAAAATGAATTCTTTACTGCCTTAATCCATTATTAAAGGTGACCATTCATCCTTAGCAATCAGAACAATTTGTGCTGAAAATTTAGTTCTATATGTGTGAATTGGAAGTGATCTTATTAGTGTTCTACCACATCAAGTTTGATAAAATCCCCAATCCATTTCAGTTAAGTTTCTATTGATCCACTTAAGAGATCAATTTGGACTTGTTTGATTCTTTTGTCATGGGATTTCATCCGCCTTGAGTTTAACATTATGAAATAAATGTGATTTAGAAATGTAAGATAGAATAAAAAAGAGTGCAGATGAGTGTTGACAATTACTTGAACTCTAGTTTTTGCATTTGAGCATTTGATGGGTATTGCCACTTAGAAATGGACCAGAAAAATGACAGGACAAAGGAGTCAAAGAATGCCTTTCAAAGTAGTTAACAGTTATATATTCCCTCACTTTTACCAGAAATTATGTTTCCTGTGTCATTTAACAAATTGAAATCTATTTGTCAATCAAAATATAGTTTAGGTTAATCTTAAATACGTTTTACATATATACTGATTATCATTAGCAAAGTATTTCTTTCCTGCCTACTTTTCAGTTTTCTATTATTTTCTGAATTTCATGTTAATTTTTCTTAGAATAGAAAGAATTGATTTGAAAATGTGTGGCCTTCTCAGGGACAGTTACTGGAGTGCCACCTGATTACCACTCTTCTAACTCTTTCCTTTCCTCAGGGACAGTTTTAGAAGTAGCCTTAGAATGAGAACTACCCAGAACCATTTCTGTTTCTTTCCTAATTCTGTTTTCTTATTTGTAGAATGGAAAAGAACTATGTTTAGCAAGAAGCAGTCTTCCAGACCCTGTGTTCTGCTTGGTAAACATCTGCTGTAATTCTGCATTCATTCAGTATATCAGGGAAGTTCAAAGGAAAGAGAGTACAAAGAGATTGAAGGTATAGTCTAAATATAATGGAAAGAAGTTAGAGACTGTAATGGTGGTCAACATGTTACCTAACGCCATTGTATCCTCTAGTTTTCAGCTGAGAGAAGAGAGCCACTGTAAATCCATGGAATAGGGATTTATTGGCATTTGTGAAAGGGCTTAGACTACAGCTACATGTGGGGGAGTGCTGAGGAAGTCAAGCTCTGGAAGGAAGATGTTGGAAGATCAGAGAAATCATTGCTAAGAAATCATGGAAGTACTGGTTCACGCAAATAAATTGGATCTTGTGAGGGAATCCAAGAAGCCAAGCATGCCTGGCAGCTGGAGAAGGACCACACACAGGCTTGTGCATGCATGTTCCAATGGCATAAAAAAATGAAGAAAAAAAATAATGGACAAAGACAAGGCCCTGGTCAAGGAGTCAAATAAGATGTTCCATTTTCACCATGATTTTATTTCAATTATTATTATTAAATAGTTATTAAAGGTTAATTTTAAAGACTTCTGTTATATTTCTCATGTATACTGGTTTACTAGATAAAAGGAAATAGGCTAGGAATAAATATTCACCCTAACATACATAGAAGATTTTGGGGTTCAATCTGGTTCACTTTACCAGATAAGCAAATTGAGACCTAGTAAATCTAAGAGATTCATTTAATGTAAACACAATTACGTGAAACAATGTGATATAAGACAGAATTCTATCAGCCAACTCCCATCCCAGTGTTTTTTCTGCTATACTTTGTTCTCCTTGAAGAGATATTTTCACTTAAACTGCTGGCCAAGTCTCCACTTTAAAACACTTTGATCCTGTAACTGGCTTTATTGACATCTACCTTAGCAAATCTACTTCTCAAAGCTTAGTCCTGAGAGGCTGGATGACCTCTTGCTTCCCTAAAGACCACGTTGTAAGAGGTGGTGACAAGATATAACTTACTGTATCCTTACAATATAAGAATATTCATCTTTATCCAGTTTTAGCCAGAAATGCCAAGAACCTATTATATTTGCATACTAAATTAGACAATATGAAAAAGTACAAAAAAGATCAGAGATGACCTCTCTGCTTTTGAATGACATTAAGTTTTAGGTAATTCTACTGATCCATTCTGTTTTCTCATGTCACATTCAGCTATCTTCACATCAGCTTTTTGATGATTGAAAATGCTTGTTAACGTGAGTAGGTTAAATATTCAGCTCAAACTTATTCCAGTAGGCATAAAAATAAAGGGTGTGACAAGTGGTGAAATAAAGTATGTTTTAAAGGATTCACAAAGATAGGGAAACAATTACAGCAATTGCAGTCAGGTTTCACATAAGAAAACTTTGTCTTTTAAACCTGGAACACACTGTGAACCAAAGTCCGTTCTAAAATTTTACAATGTAAAACCAAACTCTGTTAGTACAATAATAACAAAAATCAGAATGCCTAGATTTCTGTACCATCTAATACCTGCTTTGTCTTCCATTTTCACAAGATTTCTAAGATTACCTGAACAAATTACAGCCATATTTAGTTGTGCTTGTTGATTTTTCACTATTGCTGTTTTTGACATGTGAAGTAGTAAGTTGCTGATGTCATTGATTAATAGTCACAGCAACATCTGGGAGCTTAATCAATCTTCAAAACAATTTATTGTTTGTGCAGTTTGCAGCCAATGCTGCAATAGGCATTTTTTTTTTCCTTTTCATGCATTTAAAATTGCCTTTCTTCTTCCATCTGGGTGGTGGGCTGTTCCTTCTTTGACTTTTGGATGAGGTTGGTAGGAATAAATTATTCCCAGCCTTTCAGTAAGCTACTGAAGATGGGATCCATTTTTCAGGAGGATAGTGGCCACTCTACCATCCCGTTTCTTATGCCAAAAGAAGGCTGAGAACCGAAGTACGTTTGGACAAATTGAAATATAACTAATAGAAGTGATACAGGATCAATGTCTAGGGTGCAGTTATTGAGGCACGGGTGCGTCTAGAGGGAGAGAGTCATGAATGTATGCTGAGCACACAGGCGTGTCTGCTCCAGATTGCCACACTGGGGCTCTGCTTGATTTCTTCTGCTTTCTGTTGCTGAAAACTTTCCGCAACACCCACGTGTTCTTGTCTATTCTGTACCTCCATTTCCATACTCACTTGTTTCCACATGGCCACTAAATTAGCCACCTCTGTTTTATCTAAAGGGAGGACATTGACAAGTGCATGGATGCTACTTGGATCCAGGTGGGTGCCAAAGTTTTGGCTGCTTTGTAGAACATGAAATGCACAGGGGACAATTGGGGGGAGAGACACCCAATGTTCAAAGTCTCTATTCTTTCCTCCATTACGGTGTTCCTTCAACAAGATGAAGAGAAAAGGCCTCTTCTCTGGGTGAGGGAAAAATGCAAGTTCCCCACCAGCACAAACACTGTACTGTGCTACTTAGAGTGCCCCCAAAATTGTTACAAAATGGGTTAAACAAATGGCAAAAGGAATGTACTGGGCACAAGTGATATGCCTCAGCACTTTCTTGAGGCAGAGGCAACTGGTGTAAACCAGCCCTGACTGCTTTAGAACTGCTTTAACTGATCTGTAATACTCTTTACCTAATTGTAGTATAAAATCTCTGCTTAGTGGAGAATTGTAATATCATTAACATGACATGGATTGTATGAGGGCACATGATGATCGCACTACACACGCTGGAAGTGTTTCAATGTGAACATGTGATGATGTGATGATACAACGTAAAAGCTCTGCTGTCGCTCGCTGGGAAAGGATTTAAGGAGACATCAGGGGTAGGTCGTGTTACTCTCCAAAGAACTTCTGCCACTGCCCAGGTGTGTGTGCCTGGAGAGTTCCTATGTTAAGCAGGAGTGAATGCCCAGAGGATCCCTGTGTTGACCAGAAATAAATGCCTTTGTATATAACCTCTAATAAACTCATCTAACTCACCAAGCTGGACTTGTCTGAGTCATTCCTTGGACTTTCGACTCCATCTCAGTTTGGGGGGCAGTTTTTCTATACTTTCCTTGGATTTTCCCAAAACACTGGGTCATTTCAGGTGTCTTTGTGAGATATTCTCTCTGTTTACTTGTCTCATAGATTTTCTTAGTGTTCATTTCAATCGTATACCATAAAGGAAAAGGGAAACGAACTTCGAATTGCCCCAGGCCTGATAGCTGTGTCCTTTTGAGAACGCTCATTTCACTGAACTTGGAGAACTTAAAAATAGTCTAGGAGGGCCTAAAGGATGACAAAATGATAAAGAAAGAGAAATCTACGGGAAAATACATTTATAGAAATCGAGTCAATTACCATAAAGAAATGAAAGAAGAACAAGGATGATAAACTCATGGTGACAGTCATTCTAGCCAACCAGCTAACAATGCATAGAATGTAGACAATCAGCTAAAAGTGTGTGGGGCAGAAATATAAAATCCAAATTTTATTTTTATACCCTCAGTTGATGAGGCAAAGGCAGTGATTTACTGGGTCTCACATGTTCAATTCACCATACATTTTGCAATCACAATTTTTTAAAGAAATATATTTTAGTGGACAATGATAATATGTATATTTAATGGATACAATGTGATATTTTGATCCTTGTATACATTGCAGAAAGATTAGATCAGGTTAATTACCATATCCATCACCTCGACAACTTATTTTTGTGTGTGGTGTGGTTAAAATCTTTCAGTAGTTTTGAAATATACAACATGTTATTATTAACTGCCATCATTAAAACTTCTTCTTCCAGTCTGAGACTTTGTACCCTTTGATCAATATGTCTTCTTTACCTATCCCTCTTCTAGCTTCTGGTAACCACCTTTTTACTCCCTTTCTATAAGATTGACTTTTTTAGATTCCACATATAATTGAGATCATATAGTATTTGTCTTTCTGTATCTAGCTTACTTCACTTAGCAGGATGCTCTCCACTTTTATCCATGTTGTTGAAAATGACAGAATTTCTCGCCATTCCATTTTTTGAAGGAGTATAGTATTCCATTGTGTATATATACCACATTTTCTTTACCCATTTATCTGTTGATGGACACTTGCATTACTTTAATATCTTCATTATTATGGGCAATGAACATGTGAGTACAGACATCTCTCTGATATACCAGTAACAATTCCTCTGGATACATACCCCAAATGGGGTATAATCACAATTTCTTAAAGCTCTCTTCTAATGCTACTTTTTAAAATGAAGTCTTTCTTTTTTCTCCTGCTGGTTAACTCTCCTATCCCACTTCTCCTTAAACATGTTTATCTTATCCGCTGCATTTATAACATACCACCAGTTATAGTAGTTTTCATTTAGGTGTATTACTTTGGTGACTTCCACAAGGATTCTGAATTCCTTGAAAATGTGAATTACATTCTTTTAATATTTTTGTAATCAAAAATCTATCACAGAGCTTTATGTGTAACTGGTGCTCAATGGGTATTTTTAAAAAATTAATCTGAAAGAAGGTTGCTAGGGAAGTAAGTAGCTAGGCTTTGAAACGAAGAGTTAAGCAGGAAAAGTTGAATGTACGTAGACCTCTGTGAAGCACTAGAAAATGGGTAACCCAGGTGATCATCTACCATCATACTAGCTGTGAAATTTTCCCCAATTTCTCGACTTTTTCTACCATCTTCTCAGTCCCTAAGATTCTCAACAAAAAATTCTAACCAGTTACAGATACTTAATATTTAGCAATCAAAATGAACTCAAGCCAAAGTTTTAAAACCCCAAACAATAGAAAAGAAAATGAGGCCATCAAGTGGTTCACTGTCATTCACCCACATGATTCATTGACTTTTCAGTAGAATCTAGGGCACCATATGGATGCCCTGAATGAGCTGATTTCCTGAACAAGAAAACTGAAGCATAACTTTTTGTGCAACTATAGGTACAAAATAGTACCAAAAATATGCTTACTGTTAGAAATTGGACCATAGGGATGGGAAAAGTCCATTTGTTTAACATGCATTTACTTTTTATGACTAGTCATAATTAATTCCTATAAGTAACAATTATTAATCTAAATTTTCAGAGATAGCTCATCAGTCTTTACATTAGATACATATAGTACATTATTTTCTTTAGCAAAGAGAGCGCCAGAAACAAAACGTTGACCACTTAAAGCTTGCTTCTGACACTGTTAGTATCTCCTTATTTCTCTGATATTCTCCACATGCTGC
>NW_012135192.1:2325256-2327502 GCF_000956105.1 Propithecus coquereli | reverse complement strand
GATAGAATTACAAAAGTAAGACAGGTGGACAGGTAAGAGTTTTAGTTACCCTTTAGAGGAGGAAGTAAGAGATCAAAATTAGTAAATGGGGGTGACATCAGCAAATGGTGAAAGTCTCAGCCTTCATCCCCCCTCACACACAGCAAGTTCAGCTAGTAACTATACACGGACCAGAACATCCTTTTGGAAACCTCAACATTTAGAAACAAGCCTAAGATACCCACGTGGTCTGCAGAACCAAATGAAATTCAAATTAGAAGATTAAAAAGCACTCTGACTGCACTGCCTCCTTTCCTCTTTCAAGTCAGCACAAAGCCAGTTGGAGAGGACTTTCCCGGGCCCAGGATTCTACAGGATGCAGTCGTCCAGCCTCCTTAGCATTCTGAGACACTTCCCAGGAGGCCTCCTCCAGTCTTACCTCACAAGAAACACTAGGGAAAATGGCATGGCTAAAATGCTTGAGATCAGAAAGAAACAAAGAAAGGAGGCAAATGTCATAGTGACCCAGCACATGGATATTATGATACCTTTGTGTTCCTGCCAGATGAGGAGCCCTATCAGAGATATTAGCCAACCTTATAGCCCACCCGCAAAGTTGAGCTGGTTGACTTCAGAAGCATGGTGAGAAAGAAGTTCAACCTAGTTTGAGTCCCTAGACTGTTAGTCTCCTTGCCCAGCCTCAAAGCCCAACATATGGCCCTGAGCAGGGAGATGTTTGCCTCCTCTCATTCCAGAGAAGTGAAGGGACTAGACTCTCTTGACTGAAGAAGTTAAGCAGTGGCTCTATGCAGCTAAAAACCACCAAATGGTCCTGCCCAGGCAAGAAGATTCCCACCTCAGTGAAGTTCAGAGAAGTGAAGGCTAGACCAGCTTGACCTGGGAAGCCAAGTAGTGACTCCACTCAGCCACAAAGCTCATCCAACAACCCTGCCCAGGTAGAAAGAATCCTGCTTCCATGCACTGTAGAGAAACACAGGGACTAGTCCTGCTTGATCTAGAAAGTCAAGCAGTGGCTCCATTTAGCCAAAAAGCCCACCCAACAGCCCCAGCAGGAGCAGAGGGGGAACTCCTATTTCCAGATTTCAGAGAAGTGAATAGGCTAGACTGGCTTGACCTGGGAGTGGTCAAAAAACTACTCAACTCAGCCCAAAGCCCACCATATGGCTCCACCCTGACAGGGAGGCAATGCTCAATCATGCATTTGTAAGTAGCAAAGCCTCTGTCCTGCCTGTCCAGTGCAGTGCTGCCACCTTAACTCAGAACCTATCTTGCAGCCTTCCTCAATTGCAGGTCCCAAATAGTGAAATTGCCTGGCCAGGGAATACATCGTGTGATTGGCCTGACAAAAAGCAATTATAGGACCAGCCAGCAGATCTGCCTGGTGGCAGAGCCAAGCCAGTGCTCTTAGTGAACAACAGAGCCCAGCCAGAGCCCCATATAACATCAGAGCAAAGGCAGCAGCCCAGTCAACTGAAGAACTCAAAATAAGCTCTGCCTGCCTGGAGTTGTTACCAGCTGGCCCTTCCAGAATCAGAGGCTAGACTTACTAGGAAAGGTCTATTCCTGCAAAAGAACACCTGTAAGGACCAGAAGAGAAGGCTGTCTTTCCAAATGCACAGACAATTCAAAGACACAAGGAGTATCAAGTATCTGGGAATCATGACAGCTTCAAAGGAAACTAATAAAGCTTTCAATAATGAACCCCTCAAAAATGGAGATCTATGAAATGAGTGACAAGAAATTCGGATAATACTCATAAAGAAGTTCAGTGAACTACAAGAATATATGAACAGAGAACTTAATGAAACTCGGAAAACAATACATGAAAAAAGTGAGAAGATTGACAAAGAAATAGAAACAATAAAAAAGAACCAGATAAAAATCTTAGAGAAGAAGAATACAATGATTGAATTAAACAATTTAATACAAAGCTTCAATACCACATTTGGTTAAGCAGAAGAAAAAAAATCAGTGAGCTGGAAAATAGAATATTTAAAATTACCCAGTCAGAGGAGCAAAAAGAAAAAAGAATGAAGAAAGCCTATGAGAATTCTATGACACCATCAAGAGATCAAACCTTGTGTCACAGGAGTTGCACAGGAACTTATGGCTTCATGGCTGAATTCTACCAAACATTTAATGAAGAGCTCCTAGCAATTATTCTCAAACTCTTCCAAAAATTAAAGAAGGGGGAACATTACCAAACCCTTTTCACAAGGTCACATTACCCTGATATCAAAGCCAGA
>NW_012135192.1:2319726-2322148 GCF_000956105.1 Propithecus coquereli | reverse complement strand
TTTCCTATACATCCTACTATGAGCATATAAGAAATATTTATTTCCAGTATATATTTCCAAAACAGTGTACTTGACAAAAAAATAATACAGTGAAAAAGGACTGTTAAATTAAGTATGAAAACGAACTAAATTTTAATCAAAACATAACCTAAATTAGTCTTGATATCAGACTTTTAGGTGAAGTAAGATGATCTTTTGGCTATGCCAAGAACAGCTGAAGAGAATATTAAAATAGACATATCTATATTTTTGTGTTAATATTTAAGCATCCCTCATATGCCTTGAGATTATAGTAAATAATTTTATTGTGATAAATTATCAGATTGATTGATTGGGTTCATGAGGAATTGTAAGTAAATATTCAATATAAATTGAACATATCTAGTTATCTCTGTGAAATATGTTGGAAGAATGCCAATAATATTGGCCAACTGGGAGAGCATTCAGAGATATATTTGGACATTGATACTGCTTTCCTTAGTCTATAGATCATGCCAATATTTGCTGTCTCCTCAGATGTTAGTTAAAATAATGTTAACAATATTTGTTGAATAACAGTTATGTGTCACAGTATGTAGTTATTGAAGTTGATATTAAGAAAGAGTAAATCTGTAATTTAAAGTGCATATAATGTACTAAAAAGTATGAGACAAATCAAAGACTGTACTACACAATCTAGTAACGAAGGCCATCAAGAAGTACTAACAATGTCTGATGGAGTGCAGAAGAGGGAAGGGTGGTCTCTTTTGAAGAGATAGAAAAAGGTTTCATGGAAGAGGTGGTATTTGAAATGGGTCTGGAAGAATCATTATGATTTGACCCAGAGGAGGAAGGTGTCCCATGCAGAAAGAAATGCCATGATTATCAGCAGCCAGGTGGCAATCAGTTCCATTCACATCCTTAACTCTGTCCCCAGCCCTGAGAGAAGCAGTCACTACAGGAAAAGTCACTTTATCTCTCTTCTCATTTATAGAGCTTTAAACTGCATCTTATACTCTCCACTTTGAAGCATGTCTCCTGTTCTGTCTCTCTGTTCCTGGCTTCATTACAGAATCCTCATTTCTGTAGCACTCATTTAAATCGACAATTTATTTGGATAGCCTGCATGACTTTTCTCATCAGCAACTCTGAGACACGCTCCAAATCAGATCACTCCCCAATTCTCCACCAGCAGCCTATTGGATTACGAGGGGCACCTCTTCATCTCTGCTTCCCTCCCTTCCTTCCCTGGATCCAGGCATCCGACACCCATCCTCCAGACGAGTTAACTCCAGGGCCCTGATTTTTTTCTTGTTAGAGGGCAGGATCAGACAATAGGAGAGCACTATGGGACATAGGGACTGTGAGTAATCTAGTTTACTAGGAATAGGAGATACACTCAGGATATTGGTAAAATTAGGCTGGAAAGATAAGCTAGACTCATATCGTAGAAGTCTTTGAATGACAAGCAGAGAAAATTATATTTGATTTGATAAGAAATGGAAATCCAATGAGGATTTTGAGCAGGTTTACTGTTTGTATTTAGTCCTCTCTCTCTTTCTGTGCACTGGCTGCGTGTGTGTGTGTGTGTGTGTGTGTGTGTGTGTGCGAGTGTGTGTGTGTGTGTGTTCTGTAATACATTACTATAGGAAAAAGGATGGAGTCCATTATATTTTCTTTGCACAGTGCCATTTCACAACTGTGTGTGCAGCAGAAGGGCTTTGTGGAGATGAGGATGATGATGAAAGTTGGAAAGGTTGTTAGACCACAGTGCTGTCCATAATGTCATGATCATTAATGGCTCAAGCACCCTTGAGAGGGAAATGTAAAGCTTATGGAAGAGAAAGTAGACAATGCCAGTAAAAATGGAAATATGTATTTACCCTGTGGAAGTCTTTAGTTTTAACTGGCAAAGACTAGATGGAAACTGAAGCAAATCTCAGAGTTTCATGCTCTACTGATAGCAGAGATGTGGTTCAGTTAGCTTCTAGCCGAGTGTTTAAGGGATGCTGAAACTCTTCCAGTTTACAGTACATTTGGCAGATCTCTGTTGGATAATCTTTTTTATGTATATTCTGTTTGGAAGTGAATTCTACACCAGTTATTTTAAGTAGTATTTTTTAGTCTGTTGCTGTGTTAATTATAGCAGGGACAGTGGCAACACAATTATAGACTGATGTGAATGTTTTATTTAATGAACCAAGGAAATATCCACCAGGGCTGTATAGAAATTGCAGTGGACTGAAAATAATCAAATATGAATGGGTTTAGGTAGCCAACGGCACTGACAGCTTATGAAGCTGAACATCAGATTTTTTTTGTCCTGCTGTAGTTTATGTGAGAGTCACTGAAGAAACAAACCCTTGGCATGATTATATTTTCTCATGGAATGTAACTAATTTCACAGTGGAATAATTTTGACAAGAGTTCTTAGTTTCCTTCC
>NW_012135192.1:2318525-2319676 GCF_000956105.1 Propithecus coquereli | reverse complement strand
AATGATTTTTTGGATTTTACCCCAAAATAACAGGTAACAAAAGCAAAAATAGACAAATGCAGTTACATCAAACAAAAACTTCTGCTCAGCAAAGAAAACAATTAACAGTGTACTAGAACAATCTATAGATTGGGAGAAAATATTTGCAAGCCATGTATCTGATAAAAGGTTAGTATCCAAAATATGTAAGGTGCTCAATCAACTCAATAGCAAGAAGACAAAAATCTCAGTTGAAAAATGGGCAAGAAATTTGAATAGACAGTTCCCAAAAGAAGATATACAAATGGCCTACAAATACGTGAAAAAATGCTCAACATTGCTAATCATTAGGGAAATGCAAATTAAAATCACAATGATATATCATTTTGCACCTGTCAGATTGAATATTTTCAAAAATATGAAAGATAAGTGCTGGTGAAGATGTGGAGAAAGGAATCAGAATGTAAATTAGTATAGCCATTATGGAAAACTGTATGAAAGTTTCTCGAAAAACTAAAAATAGAATTATCGTATGATCCAACGATCCTATTTCTGGGTATTTACCCAAAAGATTTCAAATCAGTTTGTCTAAGAGTTGTCTGCACTGCCATGTTCATTGCAGCACTATTCACAATAGCCAAGTTATGGAATCAACCTAATTGTGCACCAATAGATTAATGGTTCAGGAAAATGTGGTGTATATATACGATGGAATGGAATGGAATTCAGCCTTAAAAAAAAGAAGGGAATTATGTCATTTGCAACAACATGGATAGAATTGAAGAACATTATGCTATGTTCTAAGTGAAATAAACCAGACACAGAAAGACAAATACTGCACGTTCTCACTTATGTGTGAAATCTGAAACAATTGAACACATAGAAGCAGAGAGTAAGTAGAATGGTGGTTACAGAGACTGAGGGGTGGGGGAAATGAAGAGATGATGGATGGCCAAAGGCTAGAAACTCTCAGACAGGAGGAATACACTTTCTTTTGACACCTATTACACAGTATGGTGAATATGGTTAATAATATAGTACATTTCAAAATCGCAAAGAGAGTAAATTTCAAACTTTCTCACCACAAAAAATGTTAAATATTTGGGGAAGGGGATATTTTAACTAGCTTGATTTAATTATTTCACATTGTATTCATAAATTATAACAGCATT